>NW_016109468.1:3419-4842 GCF_001604975.1 Cebus imitator | reverse complement strand
AAAAAAAAAAAAAAAAATGAGGGGTTGGGCACGGTGGTTCACACCTATAATCACAGTACTTTGGGAGATCAAGGCAGGAGGATCACTTGAGCCAGCAGTTCAAGACCAAAGACCAACCTGGGCCATGAAGTGAGACCCTGACTCTACAAAAAATTAAAATAAGAAAAAAAATAACCAGGTGTGGTGGCACACACCTACAGTCCTAGTTACTTGGGGGGCTGTGGCAGGAGGATTGCTTCAGCCCAGGACTGCTTGCACCCTCAACCGGGAGGCAGCGAGCTATGATTGTGACACTGAACTTCATCTTGAGTGACAGAACAAGATCCTGTCTCGAAAAATTTAAAAATGAGAGAAATCAGTGCAACTAGATCTGCTCTGCGAGAAATGTTAATATTGTTAAAATGGCACTACTCCCCAAATGGTATATAGACTTAAGGCAATCCCTATCTGTATCTCGGCTGGTTTCTTTACAGAAACTGATTCCACAATTCATACGGAACTGCAAAGGACACAGAAGAGACAAAACACTCTTGAAAAAGAAAATAAAGTAGGAGGACTAACACTTTCTAATTTTAAAACTTACTACATAGCAAGAGTAATCGAGACAATCCTGTACATGTATAAGGATAAACAGATGAATGGAATAAAACTGAGAGTACAGAAATAAACCGTGTGTCTTTGCTCAAATGATTTTCAACAAGGGTACCAAACCATTCAATAAGTCTTTTCCACAAAATGCACTGGGACAACTAAATAGCCACATAGAAAAAAATGAAGTTGGACCCTTAACTTGACACCATACATAAAAAGTAACTCAAAATGAATCAGAAACTTAAATGTATTAGCTAAAACTATAAAATAAGAGAAAATATAAGAGTAAATCTTCTTATGGCCTCAGATATGGCAATAGATTCTTAGATATAACACCAAAAGCACAGTGCAGTAGTGTATACCCTGTAGTCCTAGCTTCTAAGGAGGTCGAGGTGAGAGGATCACTTGAGCCCAGGAGTTCAAGGCAGCAATCAGCTATGACTGCACCTGTGAATAGCCATTGCACTCCAGCCTGGACAATCTAGTGAGATCCCGCCTCTTTAAAAATAGGCTATTATCAAGAAAATGAAAAAACAACTACAGAAGAGATGTTGGGAGACGGGAAAAAATATTTTCAAATCATATATTTGGTAAGTTACCTCTACCAAAACTATATAACGAATTTTTACAACTCAGTAATAAAACAGCAGCACAACTTAAAAATGGGCCAAGGATTTGAATAAACATGTCTCCAAGGAAAATATATAAATAGCAAATGAACATATAAAAAGATGTTTGCCGAGGCGGGTGGATCACGAGGTCAAGAGATCGAGACCATCCTGGTCAACATGGTGAAACCCCATCTCTACTAAAAATACAAAAAATTAGCTGG
>NW_016109468.1:0-1174 GCF_001604975.1 Cebus imitator | reverse complement strand
GCGCCCGGCCTGAAGTTTTATTAATAACCAACAAAAACTGAAAGCAGCCAAGACATCACTCAATAGATAAATAAACTGTGATATAGCCATATAATTAGATTATACAGCAATAAAAAGAAATGAGCTATCAGGCCATGAGAAGGCATGGATGAATCTTAAATATACACTCTCAACTGAAAGAAGCCAAACTAAAAAGGCTACCTACTGTGTAATTCCAATTAAAAGACATTCTAGAATAGACATAACTACAATAAGAGTCAACGAATGAGTGGTTGCCAGAACTGTAAGGGAAGAAAGGATAAATAGGTGAAACACAGGGGATGTTAAAGCAGTAATTATATCCTGTATGGTGATATAATTTGTGGATACACAATATTGTGCATTTGTCAAAACCCATTTAAGTTTACCACACAAAAATGAACCTCAATGTATGCAATTTTTTTTTAATGTAGGAGTTTGAGGTAGGTCAGGAATTCCAGAATGGAAAGCAGAATATGACAAAATAACCTAATTTTATTAAAAATGTATGAAACTGGGCTGGGCTCAGTGGCTCACGCCTGAAATCCCAGCACTATGAGAGGCCAAGGCTGGCAGATCACTTGAGGTCAGGAGTTCAACATCAGCCTGACCAACATAAAGCAAACCTCATCTCTACTAAAAATACAAAAAATTAGCTGGGCATGGTGGTGCACACTTGTAATATCAGCTACTTGGGAGACTGAGACAGGGGGATCACCTAAGCCTGAGAGGTGGTTGGTTGCAGTGAGGCGAGATCACATCACTGTACTCCAGTCTGGGTGAGAGAACAAAAACCCAATCTAAAAAAAAAAAAAAGTTGAAACTACCTCAAACCAAGATAAGAGAAAAGGTGCTAATCTCAAAAGCTTTGAAAATGTGTAGAATGTGGACAACTAAAGTTACTATATTCTAGTACATAAATACTATATTCTAGTTGATAAAGTCACATTCCACAGGGGTACAAGTTAATAATTCTAACACTCCTGCATGTGTATACCAGAGGCTATAGGGGAGAATTCTCTCTTTGCTGCTTCCAGCTTCTGGTGGCTGCTGGCATTCCTTGGCTTGTGGCCACATCACTCATATCTTAAAGGCCAGTAACTTCAGATCTTTGTTTCTTCTTTACATAGCATTCTCTGTATACACTGCCCTCTAC
>NW_016109467.1:4827-6070 GCF_001604975.1 Cebus imitator | reverse complement strand
TGGTCCCAAGAAAGGTACCTGTAGAGGCAGGCGCTTGAGATAAGCAGGGTTGTAGGGGCTGGTCTGGAGCTTCTGGCTCTAGGTGAGTGGCCTTCTTATAAACGCCACCCCCTATCAGATTGGCCCGGTTGTCCTGGTCACCTGATATCAAAGCTGGATCACCAAACAAAGTTGGAAGGATCAGCCCTTGGCCTTGGGTCATGATCCCTCAGCTCCACCTTCTACCCAAGGTCCAGGGTGATTCTTTGGGGATAGGCTGGAAGGGGTGCTGGGTCCCTGGGGATGAAGGTGCAGCTTTCTTCAGGGTTCAGGGTAGGGAGCCTATTTCTCTGAAGAGCAGGGTAGGGTCTGGGAGTGGGGGTTAGGCCTTTGGACTGATCTGGGCTTCTTTCCCACTGCACTCATGAGGGAGGGCTCTGCCTGGACGCTCAGTGTAGGCCAGCCAGGCTCACGGCCCCTCTCCATAGCACCCTCTGACAATCTGCGAGACCAAACAGTACATGGGCATGTTCTAGCCACTTCTGATTTTCAGCCCAAGTCCCCAAGTGAAAAAGAAGAGATGATAGGATTTTACGTTCTAAAGAGGCCCCCCTCGCAAAAAAACCGAGACGTAACCAAATGCGGTGCATGAACCTCAATTGGATATGGCATTTAACCAAAAATTTAAAAAATCTACAAAAGGCGTTTTTGGGACAACTGGGGACATGTGAGCGTCAACTGGAGATTAGACGATATTCTGGAATAAATATTAATCTTTTTAGGTGTGAACAGAGTGTCATGGTATGTGGGAGCGTATCCTTATTCTTAGGAGATTAATGCTGTGGCATGGAAACGTCATGATGCCTGCAACCTCCTTTTGAAAGGTTCTGTTAAAAAATGTGCACCTATAGGCCGGGTGTGGTGACTCACACTTGTAATCCGAGCACTTTGGGAGGCTGAGGTGGGTGGATCACTTGAGGTTAGGAGTTTGAGACCAGCCTGGCCAACGTGACGAAACCCTTTCTCTACTAAAAGCACAAAAATTAGCCAGGTGTGGTGGCGCATGCCTCTAATCCCAGCTACTCAGGAGGCTGCAGTGAGCCAAGATTGTGCCACTGCACTCCAGCCAGGGTGACACAGTGAGACTCCATCTTAAAAAAAAGAAAAAAAAGTACACCTTTAAAGAGCATAATTGTATCTCTTATAACTCAAAGGCTTATCCTGGCTTGAGGGCCTGGGACCCCATTCTCCATGATGTACTTAT
>NW_016109467.1:0-2292 GCF_001604975.1 Cebus imitator | reverse complement strand
TAGACCAGCCTGCCCAACATGGTGAAATCCCATCTTTACTAAAAATATTAAAAAATTAGCCAGGTGTGGTGGAGTATGCATGTAGTCCCCACTATTCGGGAGGCTGAGGCGGGAGAATCACTTGAACCCTGGAGGCATAGGTTGCAGTGAGCCGAGATCGCACCACTGCACTCCAGCCTGGGCCACAGGGAAGACTCTGTCTCTCTGGTTTGTTTGTTTGTTTGTTTGTTTGTTTGTTTTGTTTTGTTTTGTTTTGTTTGAGATGGAGTCTTGCTCTGTCGCCCAGGCTGGAGTGCAGTGGCAAGATCTCAACTTCTGCCTTTCAGATTCAAGCGATTCTGGTGCCTCAGCTTCCTGAGTAGCTGGGATTACAGGCTCACACCACCATGCTTAGCTAATTTTTGTATTTTTAGTAGAGACGGGGTTTCACCATGTTGGCCAGGTTGGTCTCCAACTCCCGACCTCAGGTGATCCGCCCACCTTGGCCTCCCAAAGTGTTGGGATTACAGGCATGAGCCACTGCACCCAGCCTCTGATACGTTATTATTAACCGAAGACCATAGTTTAAGTTAAGGTGCACTTTGTGTTGTACAGTTCTATGATCCCCCCTATACATTTTTTGTGGTGGTGAAAAAATACACATAATATAACATTTAATATTGTAGGACCAGGCATGGTAGCTCACACCTATCATCCCAGCACTTGGGAAGCTGAGATGAGACGATCGCTTGAGCTCCAGAAGTTTAAGACCAGCCTGAGCAATGTAATAAGACCCCATCCCTATTCAATTTATTTAATTTACCATTTTAACCATTTTAAGGATACATTTCAGTGGGCAGTGTATACTCCTGTGTTTGGTTCTGTCACTTAACATTCTATTTTTATGTGACTCATCCACAATGTTGGGTGTAGTTATGGTTCATTCTCATCGCTGCATGGCATTCCATTACAACATGAACCTTCAACACCTTGTTCATTCATTCAGCTGTTGATTGATACATTGGTTGTTTCTTGTGTTGGGCTAAGATGAGCCCTGCTGTCAGAAGCATTCTTTTTTTTTTTTTTTTNGGGAGTGATGCTCCTTCTCCTTGAGGAGGGATTATCTTCATAAACTATTTGAAATTCTCCTGTGTGACAGACTACTTATCTTTTTATTTTTAATGTTTTCTTAAAACTTAAAAAAAAATTACAAGATACAATATAGAAAAGTGCATATGTCAGCTGGTCCCGGTGACTCACACCTGTAATTCCAGCACTTCAGGAGACTGAGGTGGGTGGATCACTTGAGGCCAGGAGTTCAAGACCAGCCTGGCCAACACAGCAAAACCTCATCCTACTAAAAATACAAAAAAAAAATTAGCTGGGTGTGGTGGGACACACCTGTAGTTTCAGCTACTTGGGAAGCTGAGGCATGATAATTGCTTGAATCCAGGAGGTGGAGGTTGCACCGAGCCAAGATTGCACCACTGGACTCCAGCCTGGGTGACAGAGTGGGATTCTGTCTCAAAAATAAACAGAAAAAGAAAAGTGCGTATGTCATGTATAGCTCGATCATGTGTAGCTTGATGAATTTTTGCAAACTTAAGAAACACACATATAACCAGCTCTAATCAAGAGACGTCATGAGCACCCAAGAAGTCCCACTGTGTTCCTTTCTGAAGGGGACTCATGACGCCAATACCTGTTGCATGGATTTGTCTTGCTTGTTGTTGTTCTTTATGTAAATGAGATCATGCTATAGATATACTTTTTGGGGGCAGCCAAGGAATTTTAAAAAGCTACTACATTTTTTTAGAGCAGCTTTTGTTTTACAGAAAAATTGAGTGAAAAGTATGATGGAAAAGGTAAAAGTGCCCGTTTACCAACCCCACTCTGCAGGTTCCCTATTACTAACGTCTTGCAGTAGTGTAATATATTCATAATCCATTTGATGGATGAATATTGATACATTCTTCTTCTTCCTTTTTTTTTTTTTTTTTTTTGAGAGAGAGGCTCAGGCCTGGCACGCTGGCTCATACCTGCAATCCCAGCACTTTGGGAAGCTTAGGCAGGGGGTCTAGACCAGCCTGCCCAACATGGTGAAATCCCATCTTTACTAAAAATATTAAAAAATTAGCCAGGTGTGGTGGAGTATGCATGTAGTCCCCACTATTCGGGAGGCTGAGGCGGGAGAATCACTTGAACCCTGGAGGCATAGGTTGCAGTGAGCCGAGATCGCACCACTGCACTCCAGCCTGGGCCACAGGGAAGACTCTGTCTCTCTGGTTTGTTTGTTTGTTTGTTTGTTTGTTT
>NW_016109466.1:2968-4845 GCF_001604975.1 Cebus imitator | reverse complement strand
TTTATTTTTTTTGAGACAAAGTTTTGTTCTGTCATCAGGCGCCAGGCTGGAGTGCAGGGGCGTGATCTTGGCTCACTGCAACCTCTGCCGCCTGGGTTCAAGCAATTCTCCTGTCTCAGCCTCTCAAGTAGCTGGGACTACAGGCGCGCGCCACCATGACTAGCTAATTTTTGTATTTTTAGTAGAGACGAGGTTTCACCGTGTTGGCCAGGATGGTCTTGATCTCTTGACCTTGTGATCTGCCCACCTCGGCCTCCCAAAGTGCTGGGATTACCGGTGTGAGCCACCATGCCCAGCCTAAAAAACTTTTTTAGAAATTAACCAGACGTGGTGTCGTACACCTGTGGTTCCAGCTACTTGGGAGGCTGAAGTAGGAGGATTGCTTGAACTTGAGAGGTTGAGACTGCAGTAAGCCATGATTGTGCCACTACACTCCAGCCTGGGTGACAGAGCGAGACCCTGTCTTAAAGAAAAAGGAATTTTTACTCTCTTGTGCTTGCATTTTCTCATTCTGAGTTATAAGTAAAGTTAATTTTAGGTTGGTACAGGTGAGTGTTTTGAGTGGCAGTATGTTGGGAAAGAAGATTGATCCCATGATAGAGATGCGGGTGGCGTTGCAGCATGCGGCTGCACTGTCAGCAGGGTTGGCTCCAGGTCTGCAAAATGGCCGGGCAGGAGAGATGTGCAGTATCTGACCCCACAGTCCTGGGAAGTGCCTCACTTTAGGGTCTTAAGCTTGAAGGAGATACATCGTTGTCATTTGGTACCGTCTGTTGTCAGAGTTTTTCCTGAACTGTCCATTCAGCCCTGGCCAGGATGCTGGGAGATGACACAGAGGGAAGGGGCAGGGTAGTGAGATGGCTGGAGCCGCGGGGCCTTGGGTCAGGACAGAGGGTAAGCAAGGATGGTGCTGGCGTGAGAGGGAGGACAGGGCGGAGCCAGCCCCCCAGCTCCTCCGGTGCAGCTCTGAGAAGAGCACGTGGTCCACAGTGTCTCCATTGACGCCTCACCAGGAAGTGGGCGATACATATGGGTCAGCAAACCTCGTCCTGCAGGTCACATCCTGTTTCTGTGTGGCCTGTGAGCGAAGAATCGTTTCACATATTTAATTTTTATTTATTTTATTTTTTTAATTTTTTTTTTTAGAGACGGGGTTTTACCATGTTGGCCAGGCTGGTCTCAAACGCCTGACCTCAAATGATCCGCCCACCTTGGCCACCCAAAGTGCTGGGATTACAGGTGTGAGCCACTGTGCCTGGCTTTTTAGTTTAGTTTTTGGAGACAGGGTCTCATTCTGCCACCCAGGCTAGAGTGCGGTGGCACAATCTCGGCTCAGTGCAGTCTCTGCCTCCCAGTCCCAAGTGATCCTCTTGCCTTAGCCTCCTGAGTAGCTGGCATTACAAGTGCGTGCCACCATGCCCGGCTAACTTGTTTTTGTATTTTTTTTTTTTTTTTTCAGCATGGGGTTTCACCATGTTGCCCAGGTTGGTTTCAAACTCCTGGGCTGAAATGATCCACCCACCTTGGCCTCCCAAAGTGCTGGGATTATAGGTGTAAGCCACTGTGCCCAGCTGGTTTTACCTTTTTAAATGTTGGGTAAAAAAAAAATAAATAATCAAAGGAAGAATATTTTGTTACATGCGTGAAAAAGACATGAAATTCACATTTCAGTGTCTACCAGTGAAGTCTCCTTAGACACAGCCACACTCATCCACATCTCATGCAGTGTTGAGCAGCTCTAGCAGGGGCCATCAAAAATAATTTCTGAGGGCCGGGCGCGGTGGCTCAAGCCTGTAATCCCAGCACTTTGGGAGGCCGAGGCGGGTGGATCACAGGGTCAAGAGATCGAGACCATCCTGGTCAACATGGTGAAACCC
>NW_016109466.1:0-1348 GCF_001604975.1 Cebus imitator | reverse complement strand
TTTTGAGACAGAGTCTCTGTCACCCAGGCTGGAGTGCAGTGGCATGGTCTTGGCTCACTGCAGCCACTGCCTCCTGGGTTCAAGCAATTCTCGTGCCTCAGCCGCCTGAGTAGCTGGGACTGCAGGGGCACATCACCATGCCTAGCTAATTTCATGCCTAGCTAATTTTTTTATTTGTAGAAAGGATGGGGTTTTTACCATTGTTGGCCAGGCTGGTCTTGAACTCTTGAGCTCAGGCAGTGTGCCTGCCTTGGCCTCCCAAAGTGCTAGATAGTGCTAGGATTACAGAAGACACTATTTCTGTGGCTAGTCAGGTGCAGCAGTGTTTACACCTAATTGGTCACAGTATCAGGGTTTCTTCCTTCCTTCTCCAGTCTTTTCGCTCCACATGACCAGCCACATAAACAAAATGAAACAAAAACAAAAACACCTCGTTTTCAGAAATGGAATAGGATGGATGGATGGATGGCTGGATAAAGTGGTAGCTAAAGGAAGAAGTAGGGTCAAGATTATTTTTCAGAGGCAGAGAAGATCCAGGCAGGGCGACATGTCTGTAGTCCCAGCTGCCTGGGAGGCTGAGGTGGGAGGATGTCTTGAGTCCTGGAGTTTGGGGCTCTGCTGTGCGGTGACCACACCTGAGAAGAGCAAGTGCACTCCAGCCTTCGTGAAACAGTGAGACCGGCATCTCTTTAAAAAATAAAAAAGGTGGAGAAGATACGCATATGTATGTAGACAAGTTGGCAGATTATCTGTGAAAGATCAGGGAATCAATAAATACTTTAGGCTTTTCAGGTTGTAAGGTCTGTAGAATGACTCAACTCTGAAGTTGTGGCATGAAAGCAGCCACAGAAAAGAGTAAATAAATGGATGTGGCTGTATTCCAAGAGACTTTATTTATACGGACCAGCGCCTGTGCTTCTGAGACTCTACTACTCTCTGCGTAGGTGGCACTGCCAGGCTCAACCCCTCCTCCCGCAACCTGTTAGCCTGGGAGGTCAGGGTTTTCCCGCAGACCTGGCAGAACGCCTCCATGACCACAGGCTGAATTATGGGAGGACTCTTCTTGAAAGTGGTGACTTTGACTGAGCCGTGAGTGCTCAAGAGAAGCTGCACTTAGTTTGGGATCAGACAGCAGCCACTGACCCTGCTTAAAGCCAGGGGCTGCTCCAGACAGGTGAGGCCCACATGCTGCCTCTTCACAAGGCCTGACATGCAGTTAGCCCTGCCTCTACCGAGCAGCCCTTGGCTGAAAAACAGCTGGTCACCTTCCAGAGTCAGAGCGCTGCCCTCATGGGCCACAGCAGAGAGTGCCACCCCAGGGTCGGAGGCAGCAGCAGTCACATGGTCA
>NW_016109465.1:3139-4848 GCF_001604975.1 Cebus imitator | reverse complement strand
TTTGCATTTCCAGAAAAACCTTAATTTTATGCTTTCTCATCCAAGTCATGTACCATTTTTTTTTCTGAAACTGGATTAAAATACTCTTTTAAAAAAAGGGAGGGGGGTGCTTTGCAAGATAGGATAACATTTCAGTATGGAGCCCTGGAATGAGAATGTCTTGGTCAGCCCTGGAATGACTCAGTAAGTAACCTTGCCAGTCTGCCGAAGTATCACCTTTCCCATAGGATTTTCTCATTTAAATTACTGTTGTCACTACCACTTTGGTCATTGGAGTATATAACTATCCCATTAACAATTTTCCTAGGAAAGGTAAACTGAAACTTTCAAAAATATTTCATTTTCTATCACTTAGTATGTAGTAAACCAGAATTCATAAAATTACAAATGAACTGTCTTTTAAGTATTTGGTTCCAATGCTATCATAGTTAGGTTACTCTTGGAGGCTTGAGGGCCTAACCACATTCTGTAGAAGATCTAAGTAAAAGGAACCCAACATGGAAATGTGATCCATTGGTTTCTTTTCCCTTGTGTTTAATACCTGGAATGGCCTTATACTTAAAAAGAAACTTAAGGTTCTATATAAAGATAGCATGTCTGGTTGTATAATACCTTGATACAAATCCATAATCTTAAAAAAAAAAAAAAAAAGTGGCTGGTTTTTGCTTTTTTTCCTCCTCAAATTCCTTTTGACCATAGAATATATGTTTATAAAACTAAGTAAAATTGGTAATACGGATTTTTTTTTTTTTAAAGACGGAGTCTTGCTCTGTTGCCAGGCTGGAATGCAATGGTATAATCTCGGCTCACTGGAACCTCCTCCTCCCAGGTTCAAGCAATTCTGCTGCATCAGCCTTCTGAGTAGCTGAGACTACAGTCACGCATCACAAAGCCCAGCTAATTTTTGTATTTTTAGTAGAGATAGGTTTTCACCATATTGGCCAGGATGATCTCTTGACCTTGTGATCTGCCCGCCTCAGCTTCCCAAAGTGTTGGGATTACAGATGTGAGCTACTGGGCCCCGTGGTAATATGCAATTTTTAATTTAATTTTTAATTATACATTTAAATTTTTTTTTTTAATAGAGTCTCACTCAGTCACCCAGGCTGGAGTACAGTGGCATGATCTCAGCTCACTGCAACCTCTGCCTCCCTGCATTCAAGCAAATCTCGTACCTGAACCGCCTGAGTAGCTGGGATTACTGGTGTGTGTTCCCATGCCTGGCTAGTTTTTGCATTTTTAGTAGAGACAGGGTTTTGCCATATTGGCCAGCCTGGTCTCAAACTCCTGGACTCAAGTGATCCGCCCAACTGAGCCTCCCAAAGTGCTGGAATTACAGGCACAAGCCACTGTGCCCAGCCACATTTAATTCTTTTTTTTTTTTTTTTTCTTTCTGATTATTATTGAGACTGAGTCTCACTCTGACGCCCAGGCTGGAGTGCAATGACACAATCTCAGCTCACTGCAACCTTCGCTTCCCGGATTCAAGTGATTCTCTTGCCTCAGCCCCCCATTAGCTGGGACTACAGGCAAACACCATCACCATCCGGCTAATTTTTGTATTTTTAGTAGAGATGGGGTTTCACCATATTGGCCAGACTGGTCTTGAACTCCTGACCTCAAGTGATCCACCTGCCTCAGCCTTCCAAAGAGTTGGAATTACAGGCATAAGCCACTGTGCCTGGCCCTATTTAATTCTAAAACGCAGT
>NW_016109465.1:0-1349 GCF_001604975.1 Cebus imitator | reverse complement strand
TTTCACCATGTTGACCAGGATGGTCTCGATCTCTTGACCTCGTGATCCACCCACCTCGGCCTCCCAAAGTGCTGGGATTACAGGCTTGAGCCACCGCGCCCGGCTATCTATTTTATTTAATATGTATTATAAGCACCTAGAATCATTCATGCCTGGTATGTAGTAGGTGCTGAATAAGTATACACTTTAGTTATTTTTAACAACTTTACATAGTTATAATTATACAATAAGATGCACATGTATATTTTTTATTTTTTAATTTTTATTCATTTATTTATTTTGAAATAGAGTTTTGCTCTTGTCACCCAGGCTGAAGTGCAATGGTGCGATCTTAGCTCATTGCAACCTCTGCCTCCCAGGTTCAAGCAATTCTCCTGCTTCAGCCTCCCAAGTAGCTGGGATTACAGGCACCTGCCACCATGCCCAGCTAATTTTTGTGTTTTTAGTAGAGACGGGTTTCACCATATTAGCCAGGATGGTCTCAAACTCCTGACTTCAGGTGATCCACCTGCCTTGGCCTTCCAAAGTGTTGGGATTACAGGTGTGAGCCACGAGGCCCGGCCCAAGATGCACACATTTAAAGCACTCCATTTAATTTTTTTGTGTGTATGACAGTCTCAATTTGTCACCCAGGCTGGAGTTCAGTGGCATGATCTTGGCTCACTGTAGCCTCAACCTCCCTGGTTAAAGCAGTTCTCCTGCCTCAGCCCCCCAGGTAGCTGGGATTACAGGCATGTGGCCCCATACCCAGCTAATTTTTATATTTCTCTATAGAGACAGCTTTTCAGTATGTTTCACAGGCTGGTCTCCAACTCCTGAGGTCAAGTGATCCACCTGCCTTAGCCTCCCAAAGTGCTGGGATTACAAGCATGAGCCACTGCACCCAGCCCATTTAATATTTTTAAATAAAATAATATTCAACTATTTTAATAATGTTTGCTATTTTGTTGTTGTTCTCAGACAGGGTCTCAATCCTGTTGCCCAGGCTGGAGTGCAGTGGCGTGATCATGGCTCACTGTATCTTCAACCCCCTGGGCTCAAATGATCTTCCTGCCTCAGCCTCCCAAGTATCTAGGGCTACAGTTGCATGTCATCATGCCTGGCTAATTTTTAATTTTTTTTTGTTGAGACAAGGTCTCACTATGTTGACCAAGCTGGTCTCAAACTCCTGGCCTGAAGTGATTCTCCCTCCTGGGCCTCCCACAGTGCTGGGACTATAGGCATGAGCCACTGTATCACATTATTTCTTAAAAAATAAGTAAGTCAAAATGTAAACATTTCTTAAATCTGAATGGTCAGGGTAGGTATTTATATCTTTCTCTTTCCTTTGTGTATG
Organism: Cebus imitator; assembly: GCF_001604975.1. Classification (NCBI taxonomy): domain Eukaryota; kingdom Metazoa; phylum Chordata; class Mammalia; order Primates; family Cebidae; genus Cebus; species Cebus imitator. The sequence continues at coordinate 13 of NW_016109465.1, read as the reverse complement.
TTTGAAATATTTA
>NW_016109464.1:3696-4849 GCF_001604975.1 Cebus imitator | reverse complement strand
AATCATGTCTTCTTATATTAAAAAAAAAAAAAAAAGCAAAGCTCAGGACCCAGTGGTTTCACTGCGGAATTCTACCAAACATTTAAAGAACAACTAATACCAATTGTACTCAAACTTTTCCCAAAAATAGTGAAGGAGGGAATACTTCCAAACTCATTCTACATGGCCAGCATTACCCTGATATCAAAACCAAAGACACATCAGAAACAAAAAACTATTCATCAATATGACTGATGAATATTGATGCAAAAAATCCTCAATAAAATACTAGCAAACCGAATCCAACAACATGTTAAAAAGAGTATTCATCATTACCAGATGAGATTTATCCCAGGGATGCAAGGATGGTTCAACATACACAAATCAAAATGTGATTCATTATATCAACAGAATGAAGGACAAAACCATATGATCATTTCAATTGAAGCTGAAAACACATTTAATGCAATTCAACATCCATTCATGATAAAAACTCTCAAACAACTGTGTATAGAAGAACGACCCTTAACATAATTAAAGCCATATATAACAGACCCATAGCTGTATCATCCTGAATAGGGAAAAACTGAAAGCCTTTCCTTTAAGATCTGGAACATTATAAGGATGCCCACTTTCACTACTGTTATTCTCCAAAGTACTGAAAGTTTTAGCTTGAGCAATCAGACAAGTGAAAGAAATAAGGGGCACCCAAATTGGAAATGACAAAGTCAAATTATTTGCAAGTGATATGATCTTATGTTGAAAAAAACCTAAAGACTCCACCAAAAAAACAATTCAAACTGAAAAACAAATCAGTAGCATTTTTACATGCCAAGAGTGAACAAAGTGAAAAACAAATCAAGGATGTCATCCCACTTAATAGTTACAAAGAAAATTAATTACTAGGTATTAACCAAATAATTGAAAGATCTCTACAATAAAAACTATAAACTATGAATACAAGAAATTAAAGGGGACACAAAAAAATGGAAAGACAGTCCACGTTCATGGATTGGAAAAGTCAATATTGTTAAAATGTTCATACTACACTAAGCAATCTACAGATTCCAGAGAATCCCTATCAAATTACTAATGACATTTTCACAGAAATAGGAAAAAAATCTTAAAATTCATGTGGACAAAAAAGGAGCCCACATAACCAAAGCAAGACTAA
>NW_016109464.1:0-1257 GCF_001604975.1 Cebus imitator | reverse complement strand
AGAAGGCACGATTAGAGAAAAGAGGGTAAAAAGGAATGAACAAAGCCTCCAAGAAATGTGGGACTATGTGAAAAGACCTAATCTACATTTGATAGGTGTACCTGAATGCGACGAAGAGAATGAATCCAAGCTGGAAAATACTCTTCAGGATATTACCTAGGAAAACTTCCCCAACCTAGCAAGGCAGGCCAATATTCAAGTCCAGGAAATACAGAGAACACCACAAAGATATTCCTCACGAAGAGCAACCCCAAGGCGCATAATCGTCAGATTCTCCAGGGTTGAAATGAAGGAGAAAATACTAAGGGCAGCCAGAGAGAAAGGTCGGGTTACTCACAAAGGGAAGCCCATCAGACTCACAGCAGATCTCTCAGCAGAAACCCTACAAGCCAGAAGAGAGGGAGGCCAATATTCAACATCCTTAAAGAAAAGAACTTTCAACCCAGAATCTCCTATCCAGCCAAACTAAGCTTCATAAGTGAATGAAAAATAAAATCCTTGCAAACAAGCAAATACTCAGAGACGTCATCACCACCAGGCCTGCTTTACAAGAGCTCCTGAAAGAGGCTCTACACATATAAAGGAAAACCAGTACCAGCCACTCCAAAAACATGTCAAATGGTAAAGAGCATCAACACAATGAAGAATCTGCATCAACTAATGGGCAAAACAGCCAGCTAGCACCAAAATGGCAGTATCAAATTCGCACATAACAATATTAACCCTAAATATAAATGGACTAAATGTCCCAATCAAAAGACACAGACTGGCAAATTGGATAAAAAGCCAAAACCCATCGGTGCGCTATATCCAGGAAACCCATCTCATGTGCAAGGATACACAAAGGCTCAAAATAAAGGGATGGAGGAAGATTTACCAAGCAAATGAAGAGCAAAAAAGAGCAGAGTTGCAATTCTCATCTCCGATAAAATAGACTTTAAAGCAACAAAGATCAAAAGAGACAAAGAGGGACATTACATAATGGTAAAAGGATCAATGCAACAAGAAGAGCTTACGATCCTAAATATATATGCACCCAATACAGGAACACCCAGATACAAAAGGCAAGTTCTTAATGACTTACAAAGAGACTTAGACTCGCACACAATTATAGTGGGAGACTTTAACACCCCATTGTCAATATTAGACAGATCAACCAGACAGAAAATTAACAAGGATATCCAGGACTTGAACTCAGACCTGGACCAAGCAAACCTAATAGACATTTACAGAACTCTCCACCCCAAATCCACAGAA
>NW_016109463.1:3841-4853 GCF_001604975.1 Cebus imitator | reverse complement strand
TTTTTTGAGACAGAGTCTGGCTCTGTTGCCCAGGCTGGAGTACAGTGGTGCGATCTCTGCTCACCATAACCTCCGCCTCCCGGGTTCAAGTGATTCGCCGGCTTCAGCCTCTCGAGTAGCTGGGACTACAGGCGTATGCCACCATGCCAGGTTAATTTTTGTATATTTTAGTAGAAGTGGGGTTTCACCATATTGGACAGGCTGGGCTCGAACTCCTGACCTCGTGATCGCCCACCTTGGCCTCCCAAAGTGCTGGGATTACAGGCGTAAGCCACCGCGCCCAGCCTATTCTATTTTCATATGTATTTTTTCCCCACACAATCTTGTTGCCTTCTTGGAGGGTATATTAAAATTGAGAAAAGTGCCAAGTTCAATGGCTCATGACGGTAATCAGCACTTTGGGAGGCCGAGGCGGGTGGATCATTTGAGGTCAGGAGTTTGAGACCACCCAGAGCAACATGGCAAAACCCTGTCTCTACTAAAAATACAAAAATTAGCGGGGTATGATGATGCACGCCTGTAAACCCAGCTACTTTGGAGGCTGAGGCAGGAGAACCCGAGAGGTGGAGGCTGCAGTGAGCCAAGATTGCCCCACTGCACTCCAGACAGGGTGACAGAGTAAGACTTTGTCTACAAAAAAAATAAAACAGAGGGAATAATGTAAATTGCTTATTTCCAAGAAAACTTTTCTGCCGTGGTTTCAGATTTTCAGCTGATTACAAATTTATGCACCCATGATCAAATCCAACAGGAGAGGTAGACCCCTGCTCTAAAAGAGGAGGGCTGGCTGGGCGCAGTGGCTCATGCCTGCGATCCCAGTGCTTTGGGAGCCTGAGGCAGGAGGATCGCTGAGGCCAGCAGTTCAAGACCAGCTTGGGCAATACAGTGAGACCCCCATTTCTCCAATAATAAAAAAAAAAATTAGGGCCGGGCGCGGTGGCTCAAGCCTGTAATCCCAGCACTTTGGGAGGCCGAGGCGGGTGGATCACAAGGTCAAGAGATCGAGACCATC
>NW_016109463.1:0-1081 GCF_001604975.1 Cebus imitator | reverse complement strand
TCCCTCCCTCCCTCCCATCCTTCCTTCTGTCCTTCCTCCCTCCCTCCCTTCCTTCTTTTCTTCCTTCTCTCTTTCTCGCTTTCCTTCTGTCTCAGAGTCCCGCTCTGATACCCAGTCTGGAGTGCACTGGCACGATATCTCAGCTCACTGCAGCCTCTGCCGCCTGGGTTCCAGTGACCCTCCTGCCTCAGGCTCCTGAGTAGCTGGGATTACAGGTGCCCTCCACCATGCCCAGCTAATTGGTATTTTTAGTAGAGATGGGGTTTCACCATGTTGGCCAGACTGATCTCAAAGTCCTGACTTCAGATGATCCTCCTGCCTTGGCCTCCCAAAGTGCTGGGATTATAGGCAGGAGCCACTGTGCCCCAGCCTCTTTTTTTTTTACAAGGCTAGCCTGACCAACATGGAGAAACCCCGTCTCTACTAAAAATACAAAAAATTAGCCGGGCATGGTGGCGCATGCCTGTAATCCCAGCTAGTCGGGAGGCTGAGGCAGGAGAATCGCTTGAACCCGGGAGGCGGAGGTTGCTGTGAGCTGAGATTGCGCCATTGCACTCCAGCCTGGGCCACAAGAGCAAAACTCTGTCTCAAAAAAAAAAAGTTTTTTTTTCTGAGGAGGTGTTTTATCAAGGACAGCTTTATCAAGGGTCTCAGGCCTAAAAATGTCAAGAACTCATGATGTAAGGCTGAGAAGGCCACTTCGATCAAAAATCCTGAAAGTCAAGTTCCTGTGGCCTGGCTTCCTGAGCCTCTTCGCTCGAGCGCCCCCTGGCAGTCAGGACCGGAACAACATGAAATTCTTATAATGCTCCAAATCGCCGCAAATCGCCCTTTGAAACGGTGGCTGAATGAACAATGTTCGACGTGCACACGGCTTTAGTTAATGGAAATAACACTTGCTGGACATCGGGCACCAGCATGTCCATCCCCAAACACAAACACTACGTTTGTAAAAGTCTAGGTGAATTCCCAACTGAAATCAGAAGGGTGACAGGTATGGGACTTTTCGGTGTTTTTTTTTTTTTTTTTTTTTTTTTCTTTTGTTTTGGTGGGAGGATCACCTGAACGCGGGAGCTCCGGG
>NW_016109462.1:3036-4853 GCF_001604975.1 Cebus imitator | reverse complement strand
CTCCCCCTCCCAAGTTCAAGAGATTCTTATACCTCAACCTCCTGGGTTGCTGGCATTACAGAGGGTCACACCACCATGCCTGGCTTGTGTGTGTGTGTGTGTGTGTGTGTGTGTGTGTGTGTGTGTGTCTGTATGTCTGTGTGTTTAGTAGAGATGGGGTTTCACCATGTTGGCCAGGCTGGTCTTGAAATCCTGACCTCAAGTGATCCACCTGCCTCAGCTTCCCAAGTAGCTGGAACTACAGGTGTCCACCACCATGCCTGGCTAATTAATTTTTTTGTAGAAACAGGGTCTCCCCATGTACCCAGGTTGATCTTGAGCTCCTGGCCTCAAGTAATCCTCCCACCTTGGCCTCCATATGATAGATTTTTTTTTTTAATTTTTAATTTAATTTTATTTTTTGAGACGGAGTCCCACTCCATTGCCCAGGCTGGAGTGCAGTGGCATGATCTTGGCTCATTGCAACCTCTGCCTCCTGGATTCAAGCAGTTCTTATGCGTCAGCCTTCTGAGTAGGTCTCACTGTGTCATCCAGGCTGGAGTGCAATGGCACTGTCATCACTCACTTCAGCCTCAAACTCTTGGGCTCAAGCAATCCTCCTGCCTTAGCCTCCTGAGTAATTGAGACTACAGGCACACATCACCATGGCTAACCAATTTTTTTAGTTTTTGTAGAGACAGGACTCACCGTGTTTCCCACGCCGGTCTAGAGCTCCTGGGCTCAAGTGATCTTCCCACCTTTGCCTCCCAAAGTTCTGGGATCACAGGCATGAGCCACTATACCCTGCTGATATTTTAAAGCAGTGGTTCCCAATCTCCAGGCCATGGACTGGTTGGTAGTGGTCTGTGGCCTGTTAGGAACTGGGCTGCACAGCAGGAGGTGAGTGGGGTCAAGCAAGCATTACTGCCTGAGCTCCATCTCCTGTCAAATTAAAGGTGGCATTAGATTCTCATAGGAGTGTAAACCCTACTGTGAACTGTGCATGTGAGGGATCTAGGTTACATGCTTCTTATGAGAATTTAATCCCTGATAATAAGGTGGAACAGTTTCATCCTGAAACCATCTCCCGCCAACCCCCAGTCCGTGGAAAAATTGTCTTCCACGAAACCAATCCCTGGTGCCAAAAGATTGGAGACCACTGTTTTAAAGGATATAAATGAACAGCCAGATGAAGAGATACACAGGGCAAGGTCTGGATGGGTCCCAAGTGTAGAAGCTTCCATCCCTGTGGAGCTGGTGCCCTACCCTCTTAGCACATGGATGTGTTCTTGTTCACCTGCAAAGCCCCCTGAATTCAATCTTTTTGTGGATTTTGTTTTTTGTAGTTGTTGTGTGGAGGAAGAAGGAGAAAGGGAGGTAGGTCCCTTTTAGGCTTTTAGGGGGGCTTCATTACATAGGCATGATTGATAAAAGAGTTGGCCATTTGTGATCAACTCAACCTCAGAGCTATTTCAGGAACCATGGTCTAAAGGCCAGATATTTTAACAAAAGATTGTTCAGTCACTTAGGAAATTACAAGAGTTATAGGAGCTGTAAGCCAGGAATGTGGAACAAAACCCAAAAAATATGTAGCATAGTATCACAGTTACCTTTTGAATCAGAAATGAAGACTGTAGCTCTTTTGGTTTTTAAGTATTAAAGCTCTTGGAGCCAAATTAAAGATTATGTATATTTTTGGCCTGTATATTGTATCCAAAAATGTGAACCAAGTTATAAAATAATGTAGTGTGATTGTATTTAAACCCATACTCAGAATGTGATCACAAAATACTGAGCTGCTATCTAAAATGCATGCATCTCTTCTTTTTTTTTTTTTT
>NW_016109462.1:0-1746 GCF_001604975.1 Cebus imitator | reverse complement strand
AAGGGTTATTATTGTAGATATGCAAATGAGCATACATTGATAATGTCATGGGAGAAAACCCTGAAGAGTAATCCCCTGAAAGTGTACTCTAGCAGCTTCATTTAGAAACCAATCGTGCAAATTGTGAAGGAAAATTTCCAGAATTTTTTTGTTTGAGAAGAGTCTCACTCTGTCACCCTGGCTGGAGTGCAGTGACATGATTTTGGCTCACTGCAACCTCTGCCTCCAGGGTTCAAGTGATTCTCCTGCCTCCGCCTCCCGAGTAGCTGGGACTACAGGCATGCACCACCACGTCTGGAAATTTTTGTATTTTTAGAAGAGACAAGGTTTCGCCGTGTTGGCCAAGCTGGTCTTGAACATCTGACTTCAAGTGATCTGCCCACCTCTGCCAGTAAAAGTGCTGGGATTGCCAACACCCTTTTTGGCCTTAGCCTACCTACACCCAGGTGATTATTAAAAAAAAAAAAAAAAAAAATGCTGGGATTACAGTTGTGAGTCACTTGGCCAATTTCAGAATTTTTTACAATTACTTAGACGTCTCAGCTAGAAGTAGTATAGTGAGGCCGGGCACGATGGCTCACACCTGTAATCCCAGCACTTTGGGAGGCTGAGGTGGGTGGATCATCTGAGGTCGGAAGTTCAAGACTAGCCTGGCCAACAAGGTGAAACCCCATCTTTACTAAAAATGCAAAAATTAGCCTGGCATGGTGACGCACATCTGTAATCCCAGCTACTCAGGAGGCTAAGACAGGAAAATCGCTTGAACCTGGGAGGCGGAGGTTGCAGTGAGCCGAGATCTCACCACTGTACTACAGCCTAGGTGACAGAGCAAGATTTCTTCTCATAAAAAAAAAAAAAAGTAGTAGTACAGTGAAAGGCACAATGACGTGAGCAAGGTCAAAGTCCATTAGTCCATTTCTGTTTTTTTTGTTTGTTTGTTTTGTTTTGTTTTTTTGATTTTTTTTCTTATTTTTGTTTTCTCTTTTATTTTTTTTATTTTTATTTTTTGATGGTCAAAGTCCATTTCTAAAGCTCCTTGGATGATAGAGGTTACATAAGTAGAGTGTTATACTGTAGATTTAGTCAAATTTGCTTAAGGTCAAAATGAGGCAACAAGGCTGAAAAACAAATCCCTTTATTAGGTTAGTTACAAAGTTAAATGTTCCCCCAATGACATACCTGGACAGTCACTAAAAGACTATTATTGACCCAGTTCTTTACCACCTAGTTGGTTCTAAGACATGGATATAAATGATCTGACTACACTACTAGAGGTTGAACTATTTGTCTTTCTGTGAAAAGACACTAATTTTGTAAAATCCCTGATGGTTAAAGAAATGAAGGTAGGTTCACAGGCCATGCAGACTTTAAGAACAGTGTGCTGATCACAGTCTGGGTGAGGTACACCCTGGATCATTACCTTCTACATCACTTGCCTAGAATGTCTTACCTTAAAAGTAATTTATTGCCAGGTACAGTGGCCCACTCCTGTAATCCCAGCACTCTGGGAGGCTGAGGCAGGCAGATCAGTTGAGGTCAGGAATTTGAGACCAACCTGGCAAACATGGCAAAACCCCATCTCTACTAAAAATACAAACATCAGCTGGGCATGGTAGCGCATGCCTGTAGTCTCAGCTACTCGGGAGGCTGAGGCAGGAGAATTGCTTGAACCCAGGAGCGGAGGTTGCAGTGAGCTGAAATTGCACCACTGCACTCCAGCCTGGGCAACAGAGTGAGACTCCATGT
>NW_016109461.1:3884-4854 GCF_001604975.1 Cebus imitator | reverse complement strand
CTTTGAGACAGGGTCTCACTCTGTTGCCTGTGCTGGAGTGCAGGAATGTGATCTCGGCTCACTGCAGCCTTGACCTCCCAGGGCTCAGGTGATCCTTCCACCTCAGCCTCCCCAGTAGCCGGGACTACAGGCACACGCCACCATACCCACTAATTTTTGTATTTTTTGTAGAGACGGGACTTCACCCTGTTGCCCAGGCTGGTCTCTAACTCCCGAACTCTAGCAATCCACCCACCTTGGCCTTCCAGAGTGCTGGGCCCTGCCTGGCCATTAGTTACTTTTTATAGCACCTTGAAGATTTAATATCAGTCTTCTGGCTTCCATTGTCACTGTTGAAAAAATCAGCTGTTTGTGCGGCACTCCTTTTTCTTTTTTTTTGATAGTCTCGCTCTGTCGTCCAGGTTGGAGTGCGGTGGCACAGCCTCGGCTCAGTGCAACCTCTGCTTCCCAGGTTCAAGCGATTCTCTTGCCTCAGCCTCCCAAATAGCCTGGATTACAGGAGTGTGCCATCATGCCTGGCTAATTTTTGTATTTTTAGTAGAGACGAGCTTTCACCATGTTGGCCAGGATCGTATCAAACTCCCGTCCTCAGGTCATCTGCCCGCCTTGGCCTCCCAAAGTGCTGGGATTACAGGCATGAGCCACCGCGCCCGGCCGAGTGACACTCCTTTGAAGGTAATTTGCTTCTCCCACCCCTAGAAATTTTCAGTAATTTTTCTTCATTTTTATTTCCTGAAGTTTTGTTTGTTAGTAATAATCTGTGTGCAGATTTCTATTTCTTTTGTTTGCAGTTCATAGTGATTCTTGAATTAGTGTGTTGATTTCTGTCATCACCACAAGAAAATTGTCAGCCGTTAGCTTTTAAAATGTTTCCTTGATAAATTCTCTCTTCTCCCCTTTGGTTACAATCAATTAGATTAAAACCAAAACCGACCAGCCTGGCCAACATAGTGAGACCCCGTCTCTACTA
>NW_016109461.1:0-1384 GCF_001604975.1 Cebus imitator | reverse complement strand
GAAAACATCACATTTCCTTCGAGTGCATTTTAATACATAATTTTTCCAAGAATCTCATTGAGGAAAAAATAGAGGGGTGTACCTTTGGCATTGAACATGGGGTCTCACATTTAGGTTGCATTTGTTTCCCCAAATCTTTAAGATTGTGGCTGAAACAGTATTGTGAATACCGCATTCATTCTGTAGGGCAGTGCATGTTATTTTAACAAAGGTATGATAAACTGATATGCCTATAAAAATTCAATGAATTCAATTTAATTAATTCACTCATACAAATTTAGGTTTCCTTAATATAAAAAAACCCAAAACACTTAAATTGCCTTTGTCTTTTAACCTAACTTCATGCTTAGAGTCAAGAGAATTTATAAATGCAATCCTGTAATGCTGGTGTTGCATTACGCCTTTATTCATAGGAGGTGCTCTAGGGATGGTGGGCATTAGGCCAGGAGAGTTCTCTGGGAGGGGTCAGAGCCCATACCTCATGGCCACTTCAGTCTCCCACTGGGCTGTGCTGGATCCTTTTGTGGCCCCCCCGGGAGTCCAGATGTGTACCGGAGGCTGTGGCTGGGGGGCTGCCTTGGCAGGGCAGTGCTCACCACACTCCCGACTTTCATCTGGGTCACATGGGGGATGGGCTCGGTGTCACTGTGCCCTCCCAGCCCACCGGGCCAGACCTCCCTCTGGGCCAGAACAGAGGATCATGAGGACAGTGTGAGGAAGCTCCCTGGGGTCAATTGGGGTCTGACCCCAGGGCTCCCCAGGTCCCACTGGGGACACGTGGACTTATTCTTCTGAACCTTAAAGGTAGTGCTTATTATCAGCATCAACACCTGTTCTTCCATCAAATACACGTCCCATGGTGCAGGGTGAGGCCGAGAGAGATCTGTGGGGACAGCACGCGTGGGAGGACCTGGCCCTTCCAGGCTGGGGCTGGTGGCTCAAGCTGGGCCCATTGGGGCTTCAGTCCCCAGAGTCAGTGACCCTCCCCGTGAGGGTCGCCTGACCCCTCCAGGACAGTGGTTCAGACAAGGCCTTGCAGCTCCTCATGGGGGGGCACTCATTTCAGTGGGGACGCGGCTTCTGGAGAGAGGGGCTTGCCCAGGTCTTGAGGCTTCCCTGAGCCCTCCCAAGTTGGGTCCTGGCCTTGTCTGCCCATGAGGCTGGTCTTGAGCCTCACTCTCTGCCCTGGGATGACCCCTCTTGGACAGAGGGTCTTGTTTGTGCCTCCTATGGGCTGGAGGTGAGCCAGACCCCCGGGCTGGGGAAACAGGACACTGCAGGGCAAGGAGGGTCCCTGAGCCGGGGTCTCTCTGTGCCTCCTTACCCCATCATTCAACATGCAGAGAAGCCAGCTGGGCAGCTGCAGAGGCCCCCAATCCCCGAG
>NW_016109460.1:3842-4854 GCF_001604975.1 Cebus imitator | reverse complement strand
CTGTCTCAAAAAAAAAAAAAAAATTCAAAAATTAGCCGGGCATGGTGGCAGGTGCCTGTAATCCCAGTTAGGAGACTGAAGTATGAGCATCACTTGAACCCAGGAAGTGGAGGCTGCAGTAAGCTGAGATCGCACCACTGCACTCCAGCCTGGGGGACAGAGCAAGACTCTGTTTCCAAAAAATAAAAAAAAAACAAAAAGATCCTTTTAATATAATGAAAGAACAGGCACACTGTTCTAGAACATTAGCAAATACAGACCATCAAAAATATTAAAATAAAAATATCACAGTCACCTCCCAGGTATCCCCACCATCAACACTCTAGTGTATAGATATCTTTCTTGTCTACTGCTGTGTAATAAATTACTACAAACTTAGTGCTTAAAACACCACCTATTTATTACCAGTCCTGTAGGTCAGAAGACTGGGTGGACTTGGTTTTCTGCAATGGGTCTCACAAGGCCAAAGTCAAGGTGTCAGCCAAACTGGGCTTTCATCTAGAGAGGCTGGGGGAAAACCCACTGCCAAACTCATTCAAGCTATTGCCAGAATTCAGCTCCTCGTGGCTTCAGGATGGGAGTCCTCATTTCCTTGCTGGCTGCCTACCCAGGACTGCTCTCTGCTTCTAGAGGCCACTCTGAGGTTCTTGCACATCTTCAAGCCAGGACCAGCACTTCTAATTCTAATGCTCCAAATCTCTATGGCTTCTCCTTCTGCATTTCTGGGTTTTTTTGTTTTTGTTTTTTAAGACAGGGTCATAAGCCAGGCGCGGTGGCTCATACCTGTAATCCCAGCACTCTGGGATGCCAGGATGGGTGGATCACCTGAGGTCAGGAGTTCAAGAGCAACCTGGTGAACATGGCAAAACCCCGTTTCTACTAAAGATACAAAAATTAGCCAGGCGTGGTGGTGCACACCTGTAATTTCCAGCTACTCGGGAGGCTGAGGCAGGAGAATTCCTCCAACCTAGGAGGCAGAGGTTGCAGTGGCCAGGATTGTACCACTGCACTC
>NW_016109460.1:0-1548 GCF_001604975.1 Cebus imitator | reverse complement strand
CCTCAGCCTCCCAAAGTGCTGGGATTACAGGCGTGAGCCACCGCGCCAGACCACTTCTTGGTTTCTTAGTCAACCACTAGAGTTGACGCTTACACTTCCTGACAACAGCAACAACAAGAATGGGAAACACTTTTCTGAAGAAATTAAACACATTTTCCAAGAACTGGAGCTGCCTGTGTGTTTATTAGTGCCTTGAAAGAAAGCTCCCCCCAACAATTCATCATTTGGGAAATCCCAGCTCACCCACCAGCTGGGGTCTCCCCACGCTGTGCACAGGACGCCTACGGTCCACGTTCCTCTTGCTCCACAGGAAGTCACAGCCACCATGGTTGCTCATCTAAAGAAAGCCTGCAACATAAAAGAGAAAGACTAAGGTGAACAACAGGAAAATTGATCCTGGAAGAAACAGAGATAATTTAAAGCACAGAGGAGAACTGTTTAAAAAAGAAGAAAGCTTTACACAGTACCCTCACAGAGATTTGTGAGGCTACTGCATCCATAAAACAAGAAGATGGTGCTAACAATTAGGAAGAAAGAAGAGCCCTTGGAAATTAAAAACATGGAGACAGAGTGAATGACATCGATTGAAGGCCTGACAGAAAAAAAAATCAAGAGACCTTTCAAGAGCATAGAGCATAAAGAAAGAGACAGAAAATGTAAGAGAAAAGATAAGAGACATAGAGAATCATTCTGGGAGGTCCAACGTGTGACTAATAATAGGATTTTCTGAAAGAAAGAACATAGATGGCAGAGGGAAAGAGCCTGCAGACGGTACTGGGCAGGCTCTGTGGGGCTGGGTGTGACCCCTGTACTTTGTAAGCCAGGCTGCTTTTATGTTTTTTGTATTCCGTGTCGATTTCCCTTTTGTCCTCTCCCTCCCTCCCTATTTAGTGGTCTCAGCTGTGCGAGGAGGAGCCAATGACGAAGAGTGCGTCCATGCAGGGGACCCAGCGCTGTGGTATCAGAGGACCTGAAAATGATGGTCCTCTGGGAGGGGCGGGCACGAGGTCAGAACTGTTCACTTCTCATCCTGCTAAGAGATTGTCTTTCCCAAGTTAGGTCCTAGAGGCCCTAGGTTTTGTCTAAAAAAGGAAAGCCTGGGTATTCTCTTACAAGTTATCTTGTGGGTAGGGAAGTCAACTTCTCCAAGTCTTATAACCAGAGGGCACTAAGGTCAGTAGAAGGAACTGATGGGAATTGATTGAAGCAAAAATTATTTTAAAAAGAAACTTTTTAACCACATATTTTTGATACTGGAATGGGACATCTGCTGAAGGACTCAGCCCTCTGTCACTGAAGGTATTTAGGCAGAACTCACACAAGCATCTGTCAGGAAAACTGTAAAAGAACTTGGAATCCTAACATAAACAAATTCACAGACAGAAAGTAGAATAGAGGTTACCAGGGACTGGGGCAAGGGAGAATGAGGAGTTTTTATTTAATAGGTACAGAGTTTTTGTTTGAGATAAGGAAAACGTTCTGGAAATAGGTAGTGGTGATAGCTACACAACATTGTCAACAGACGTAATGTCACTGGAATGTAAACTC
>NW_016109459.1:0-4857 GCF_001604975.1 Cebus imitator | reverse complement strand
AAAAAAATCGACTGGGCTGTGTGGCTCACACCTGTAATCCCAACCCTTTGGGAGGTCGAGGTGGGCAAATCACGAGGTCAGGAGTTTGAGACCAGCCTGACCAACATGGTGAAACCCCTTCATGCCTGTAATCCCAGCACTTTGGGAGGCGGAGGTGAGTGGATCACCTGAGGTCAGGAGTTAGAGACCAGCTTGGCCAACATGGTGAAACCCCGTCTCTACTAAAAATATAAAAATTAGCCGGGCATGGTTTTATATTTTTATAAAAATGTAAAAAATAGCCTCAGGAGGCTGAGGCAGGAGAATCACTTGAACCTGGAAGTTGGAGGTAGCAATGAGTCAGCTAATTTTTGTACTTCTTAGTAGAGATGGGGTTTTGTCATGTTGGCCAGCCTGATCTTGAACTCCTGACCTTAGATGATCCACCCGCCTCAGCCTCCGAAAGTGCTGAGATTACAGGTGTGACCACCTCGCCCGGCCCTAAAACACCGTCTCTTAAAAATAAAAGAATAAAATAATCAGCTGGGTGTGGTAGCAGCTGGGATGCTGGGACCACAAGGGCCTTGTTAAGGGCTGAGTGCAGTACCTGACACATACACACCCTCCCAGGAACAGCATGGAGAATAAACTTCAGTTGAGTGCTGGGGAAGCGTGCATGGTAACCCTCAGCAGTCACCTACCAAGTGACCACCTCTTTCCAGGTTTACCAAATCCAAGTTCCAATGCCCCAGGCCTATTCTGGTCAGAGACACCCTGGTACTGTGCCGCAGTCCCGAGCTTTGAGTTCTGGCCTCAGTGAGTGAAGTCCCAGTCACCTTACACCTCCCCCTCATCCTTGTTCCCATCAACGCTAAGCCTGTGAAACCACCCTTAGGTCCACAAGCAGCACCACTCAAGGCTCCCTGAGCTGGGTGTGGTGGTGGGCGCCTGTAATTCCAGCTACTCAGGAGGCTCAGGCAGGAAAATTGCTTCAACCTGGGAGGCAGACGTTGCAGTGAGCCGAGATGGAGCCATTGCACTCCAGCCTGGGTGGCACAGTGAGACACCGCCTCCAGCATCTGTTCCAGAGATGGCTGTTCCCTCCCTTGTACCACGTGCAGTCAAGATGGGGGTCGCAGGCTCGGCACAGTGGCTCACACCTGTTATCCCAATACTTTGGGAGGCTGAGAAGGGAAGACTGCTTGAGCCCAGGAGTTAAAGTCAAGACCAGCCTGGGCAAGACCCCCCTTTTTTTTTTCTTTTGAGACGAGATGGCACCACTGCACTCCAGCCTGGGCATCACGGTAAAACCCCCCTTTTTTTTTTTTTTTTTTTTTTTTTTTTTGAGACAGTCTTGCTCTGTTGCTCAGGCCTGGAGTACAATGGTGCAATCTCAGCCTACTGCAACCTCCGCCTCCCGGGTTCAAGTGATTCTCCTGCTTCAGCCTCCCTAGTAGATGGGATTACAGGTGTGCACCACCACGCCTTGTTAATTTTTTGTATTTTTAGTAGAGACGGGGTTTCACCATGTTGGCCAGGCTGGTCTCAAACTTCTGACCTCAGGTGAACCACCTGCCCTGGCCTCCCAAAGTGGTGGGGTTACAGCATGAGCCACCACACCTGGCCTAAGTGTGCTCAAGTCTTAGTTAAGGTTTGTTTATTTCTATTTAAAGCAAAGATAGCTGAGATGTCACACTCTTCCCTTTCATGGTCTCCAGTGAGGTGCATGTGGTAACAGCATTTCACAGGAAGCACCAGGGGACTGACTGACACGGCCCCACAAGGGGGCAGCATCTCTTCCCTCTGTGGCCCCCTTTACCCATTCCATCTCATGGTAGACACAAAAAAGATATTTATTGCAAGAAGGCCCTCTGTGTTTCACTGCATATGTTTATGTATTGGTTGCATTATTTTTGTAATTTTAAAAAAGGAAATGCAAAGTCATTTATAGCGAGGCCGGTTGGAACTGGGCACCCCAAGTGCAGATGCCATATGTTTCTTCTGCTTCACATGCTTCCCCCTGGAGAGAACCAGGCTGCCAGAGAGAGCCTGTGCTGTTCTCAGCAGCAGAAACAGTTGCTAGAGGAAAGGTGTTAATTCCACACTTTGAGGACCAGGCTGGTCCAGATACCCACAGCTCCGCAAGCCTCACAGAGGCGGGAGATGGGGACCTCCTCTTGTTTTTTTGTGGGTTGATGGTAACCCAGACATAGACTTGATGCGGAAGCTGTGATTTCTTTTTCACAAGAGTAGTGAGAAGGAGCATTGACTCTTAATTCACACTTAAAAGGGAATACTTTTATTTTTAAAAATATAGTTTCAGGCCAAGTATGGTGGCTCATGTCTATAAGCCCAACAATTTGGGAGGCTGAGGTGGGCAGATAACCTGAGGTCAGTAGTTCAAGACCAGCCTGGCCAACAAAACCTCATCTCTACTAAAAATACAAAAATTAGCCAGGTGTAGTGATGGGCGCCTATAATCCCAGCTACTTGGGAGGCTGAGGCAGGAGAATCACTTGAACCCGGGAGGCAGAGATTGCAGTGAGCCAAGATGGCACCACTGCACTCCAACCTGGGCGACAAAGCGAGATTCTGTCTCAAGATAAAGTTATATATACATATACACACAGACACACACATGTATGCACATATACATACACACACATATATATATACAGATAGTTTCAGGATTTTACCTTCCCTTCACCTAGCAAGGAATAATGCATCTTACCTTGCCAGACAGTCACAGAAGGTACTGCCTTGTCTGCTGCCTGTGGATGGGTAAAATATGTTTTGTTTTGTTATTCAGATGAAGTCTCACTCTGTTGCCCAGGCTGGAGTGCGGTGGCGCCATCTCGGCTCACTGCAACCTTCACCTCCCGGGTTCAAGTGATTCTCCTGCCTCAACCTCCCAAATAACTGGGACTACAGGTGCGTTCCACTACGCCCGGCTAATTTTTTGTCTTTTTAGTAGGATGGGGTTTCACCATGTTAGCCAGGATGGTCTCGAGCTTCTGGCCTTGTGATCCACCCACCTCAGCCTCTCGAAGTGCTGGGATTACAGGTGTGAGCCACTGGGCCTGTCCAAAATACTTTTAAAATGTTTTATTTTGGCCAGGTGCGGTGGCTAACCCCTGTAATCCCAGCACTTTGGGAGGCAGAGCCGGGCAGATCACCTGAGGTCGGAGATCAGCCTGACCAACATGGAGAAACCCCAACTCTACTAAAAACAGAAAATTAGCTGGGCATGGTGGCATATGCCTATAATCCTAGGTACTTGGGAGGCTGAGGTAGAAGAATCGCTTGAACCTGGGAGGCAGGGGTTGCGGTAAACCAGGATCATGCCATGGTACTCCAGCCGGGCCAAGAAGAATGAAACAACGTCTCAAAAAAAAATTTTTAATAGAGTCTCCGCCAGGTGCAGTGGCTTACACCTGTAATCCTAGCACTTTGGGAGGCCGAGGCAGGCACATCACAAGGTCAAGAGATCAAGACCATCTTGGCCAACATGGTGAAACCCATCTCTACTAAAAATACAAAAATTAACTGGGTGTGGTTCTGGGTGCCTGTAGTCCCAGCTACTCTGGAGGCCGAGGCAAGAGCATGCTTGAACCTGGGAGGCAGAGGTTGCAGTGAGCCAAGATCACGCCACTGCACTCCAGCCTGGGCAACGAGCAAAACTCCCATCTAAAAAAAACCAGTCTCACTCTGTCACCCAGACTGCAGTGCAGTGGTGCAATCATAGCTCACTGCAGCCTTGAACCGCTGGTCTTAAGCAATCCTCCCACCTTGGCCTCCCAGAACACTGGGATTACAAGTGTTAGCCTGTAATTTACTGCCTGGTGGTAAAATACTTAATTGTGCTCTTCCCTCCTGCAGGCATGCTATGTTGCCCAGGCTATAATGCATTGGTGAGATCATAGCTCAATATAGCCTCTATCTGTCAGTCACAAGTGATCCTCCCATCTCAGCATCTAAGAGCAGCTGGGACTACAGGTATGCACCAATGCGTGAAGCTAATTTTTTTTAGACATGGGATCTCACTATGTTAATACCCAGGCTGGTCTTGAACTGCTGGACTCAAGCAATCCTCTCACCTTAGCTTCCCAAGGTGTTGGGATTATAGGTGTGAACACTGCACCCAGCCCCAGATTTCTTTTTGTTATTTAAATTTTGTTTTCAAGAAGTAAGTTTGAATCTGATACTCCCATATTTTAAAAATATCCATCAGGAGGGCAAGTTGGCTCACACCTGCAATCCTAAGTGCTCAGAAGGCTAAGGTGGGAGGATCACTTGAAGCCAGGAGTTTGGCATCATCCCAGTCAACTCCATCTCTAAAAAGATACAATGAGAAAGTTGGGTGTGGTAGCATGCACCTGTAGTCCTAGCTGCTCTGGAAGCTGAGGTGGGAGAATCACCTGAGTCCAGGAGTTTGCGGCTACAGTGAGCTCTGCACCCACCTGGGTGACAGGAGGCCTTGTCCCTTAAAAAAAAAACACTCCATCATGACAAAGGAGTTAAGCAACCAGAGGCTGGGCGTGGTGGCTTACACCTATAATTCTAGCACTTTGGGAGGCCAAAGCAGGTGGATCATGAGGTCAGGAGTTCTTCAAGACCAGCCTGGCCAATACGGTGAAACCCCATCTCAGCTGGGCGTGGTGGCTGACACCTGTAATCCAAGCACTTTGGAGGCCAAGGCGAGCGGATCACCTGAGGTCGGGAGTTCAAGACCAGCCTGACCAACATGGTGAAACCTCTTTATTAAAAATAATAATAGGCCGGGCGCGGTGGCTCAAGCCTGTAATCCCAGCACTGTGGGAGGCCGAGGCGGGTGGATCACGAGGTCAAGAGATCGAGACCATCCTGGTCAACATGGTG
>NW_016109458.1:0-4858 GCF_001604975.1 Cebus imitator | reverse complement strand
TGTTTGAAAAGGTCTTCTCTCATTGATGAACTATCTACTGCTTTGTAACGTGGATCACTTTCTACTTTATCTTTTACTTTACTCCAGCGAGACTGACTGTCCAAGTGATGATTAGATAATAGTTCAAAGAAATCCGATTTAATCTGTATTTTAAAACAGGTAGTGGGATGGGAGGGAAAATAATGTACCATGAGAAATTCATATCTAAATATTTACAACTAGAAAAAAAGTTTACTTACCTTAAATATAAGAATAATAACTTTTAAAATGCACTCATTTAGAGTAGAATGAATCATGGAAAAAGAAAAGATCAGAAGTGCTCTTTTACTAGAAGTGTAAACATCAATAAGCATACAGGCTTTCATCTAAAATTTGCCACATTCAAGATAAATCATATTTTATAAAGAAATTATTCAAATATAGAAAAAGGCTTTTTCAGATTGTTTATAATTTTAGATCTCAGAACTGCCATGAATTCATAGGGAATATAAATTTACAATGAGCTGCATTTATTTTTAGCTAAGAGTCAGGTTTATGAGCTGACAATACTATCAACATGGTAAAAATTATTTAAAAAATTAAATGGGTAAAAATTTTGGTCACTGATATTATTGGGACATTTAGAAATCATTGCAAGTCATTACAAACTTATACTGTCAAATGTCTAAAATCAAAATAGGGTAAAAATTTGTATTTTGGTGAAAAAAAGGCAGTTGTACACCTTGGTATGGGAGAAAATTATATAATTTCCATGTTCATAATCATTACTAAAGAACTGCATTCAAATCTTCTACACTTTTTAGCATTAAACATGTATGCCTTTACCATTCTAAAACTCAGTGTAAGTGTTTATCCAGTATTATACTCAACAACTGAAATACAAAGTTAGTAATATTATACCAAAGGTATTAAATATTATTCCTTCAATATCAACATATACAACTACTTAAAACCCCTCTCCAAACCATATTTATTTTATTTAAATAGGTGAGGAAAGGAGTAAATGAGATAGTTATCTTTATGTACATTTGAGGGCCTAACAGTTTTAAAATCCCATGTATACTACTTTGCACTCCTAACATAGAAGATACCCAAGGTAACCAAGGTCATTTCAACAAAGGATTCTGACCATATTAAGAATCCCTCCCTTCCAGTAGGAATTGAATGTGGTACCTTCCCACCTGATCAAGGGAATCAGGATTTAATGTGTGTACACAAAAATATATGAATCATTCCTTCTGCCTAGTCTAACACTATCATTTCCCCCTACAACTTCATTTCTCTTACTGGAGGATTGAAAGTGAGGTTGAGGCCAGGTGTGGTGGCTCACGCCTGTAATCCCATAACTTTAGGAGGCAAAGTTTCAAGGTGGGTAGATCACCTGAGGTCATGAGTTCGAGACCAGCCTGACCAACAGGTGATACCCCATCTCTATTAAAAATACAAAAAATTAGCTGGGTGTGGTGGCAGGTGCCTGTAATCCCAGCTACTAGGGAGGCTAAGGCAGAAGAATCAGTTGAGCCCGGGAGGGGGAGACTGCAGTGAGCCGAGACTGCGCCACTGCACTCCAGTCTAGGCAACAAGAGTGAAACTGCCTCTAAAAAAAAAAAAAAAAAAAAAAAGAGGTTGATGTCTTTTCTGGAAAATATTTTTAAGGTTATAAGAAACAGAATATTTGCATCAGAAATGTTTCTAAAGACAAGAGCTAATCAGCTGTGGGTTTCTCCACTATTAAACTTGGCTTTTGACTTTGAATTAATAAGAAATACTCATCAACCCAGTATTTCCAGACAGTGATTAAGAAACCACCTGCTGTAATGATGTAACTGAAATTTTTCTGTTCATCTTGTCTACTTTGTATCTGACATGATGAACACGAAATTCCTAGATGCATCTGACAACTGGAAGGCAAAATTTACAAAATTTATGTTAAATAAAACATGCAAGTTATATCAAATAGGAATCTTTCTAAGCCACAGGAATTTATATTAGCTTAAAATAGTTTTCATAAATTAGACATGACACCTTATAAGTAAGGATTATCATATAGGTTTCTAAATGTGTGGTGTATAAACAAGTGAACTTTAAATAAAATTAAACTTCAACTTCCTTTCATTGTGGATATTACCATGACAGGTTATAAATGGCTTACTAAGACTGTTATCCGTATGAGAAGAATTGTCTTGACAGCTGCATAAATGTCAAAAAATGTCATTTACCATTCTGCAATTCAAGGCCTCATTAGTCTCCCCATTCCTTACTGTAACAAAAATAATTTACTCTCAGGAAATTTTAAAGACAGGGAAGAGAAAAATATGTCAATTTCATAACAGTGAATTATTACATGTAACTTCAAATGTGCTATTCTAAAAGGTAAATTATTTGAACCACAATTTTATAAAAATTCGTTATTATATTACAATAAAATAGCTTGAGAACAGCTACTTTGGTAAACAAAATAAGTACACTTTTTTTTTTTTTGGGACAGGGATCCACTCTATATCCAGGCTGGAGTGCAGTGGAACCATCACAATTCACTGCGGCCTTGACCATTTGGGCTCAAGTGATCCTCCCACTTCAGACTCCAGAATAGCTGCAACTACAGAAGCACATTACCACATCCAGCCATTTTTTTGTTTTGTTGTAAAGATGGGGGTCTCGCTATATTGCTTGGGCTAGTCTCAAGCAATTCTCCTGCCTCAGCCTCCCAAAATGCTGGGATTACAGGCATGAGCCACCACGCCTGGCCAATAAGTAGACTTTTAAAGGTATTTTTTTTTAATAAAATGGAAAACTAGCAGTAAAAACTACATGAAAATGATTATCTTACTGTAAAAATGACTTTACCATGAAAATGCTACTTAAGAAATACAAGAATTTCACCAGAAGCCAATGTTCTTCACAGGTTTTCAAAATTAGTTTTAAAAAGGTATTCAGCTATTGATTCAACTATCACAATGCTACAAAGATCAGCTAGAGAATAAGAACAAGGTAACAGACTCCAGTACCATGCCGCTGGTACTGTTCTTGCTGTTCAATTACACAGTTACAATGTGATTTTTTTTTTAAGTATACACAATATACTTAAGAACAGTATAAAAAATACAGTGGAAGTCATGAAAGAAAAATGATAAAGCCCCATTAATCACATGTGCTCAAAATGTGAATATAAAACCCACTATATTTAAACCCTTACTTTAAAGATTTCTGCTTTGATGGCCTAGTCACTGATACTGCATTCTTTAAATTGGCTGAGAAAGCTTCACTTTAGCAATTTCCTGTCTTTTATTTTTAATCTAGTAATGGTATAAAGCCAAACCTGTAATTTAGAGAATTAAGATTTTATAGTCAAAGTAAAATAAAGCTGAATATATTAAATATTAGATTTACTTAATTTAGATGTCATATCTATTTAATTTCTTTTTTAAAATTAACACATTCTGGGCACAATTCTCATCACTTCATAAGGAAAAAGACTAAAAAAATGTTAAGTACCGGAACTGCGGGAGGCTAAAGTCACCACACAGAGATACCAATTCTTTCCTCACTAGGGAATCCCATAACACTTTGCGTGTCAGTGATTGACAGCTGTCACTGAACTGATTGACAGGCCGCACAGCACAAAACTGTAAAGTCTATCCACTTGTTATGAAACAGAATACATAAAATAGTTATAAAAAAAAAACTTTAGAAAATCAGTTACAAATGCAAAGATAAATACATTGAATTTGTATAAAAGCAATCATACAAAATCAAACAATCACTTATTTACTTGGTTTTCTTTAATCAAATAGGTTATTCTAAAAGTCAAAAGTAGCAATTCTAATTCAACATATGAAATTATGTAGTAGAATTTGATTTTATACATATCCTCTGAGAAGCATAATCATTTATTTTTAAGTTAACAGTGAAACAATTCTGGAAAAACTCACTTGGAAGCCCAATAAATCAGATAATCAGGAAGTTTCAGATATTTCTGATAAAAGCTGTTTCAGCTCATACTGTTACTATTTTGAATGAAAGAGACTTCTTCCCAATAGGAGTAGTATTACTTCAAACAGCATTTCTTAATAGAACTTGTAATATTATAACTTTCTAGAACAAGAGGCAATTTTAAATGTCAAGAATGATTAGGCTGCAGAGGTTATTTTCCTACATTCACAAAGCATACTGGGCACTAAGGAGAGTGGCTGCATGTTTTGATGGTTCACACACCACTGGGGTCATCTCCCTACTAGTTTGCCTTCCCAGTGGTAAGCTCCTTTCCACTCCTGACACTGCTATCAAATGACATTTGGAATTCATTAATCTTTAATAGCTGACCTTTAATTCTGATAAGCAATAATTTATATGCAAGATATGTTTACTGAAAGATTAGAAAGTCACTAAAATGCCATCTTTTAGAGGGCAAAAAAGATAGTGAAGCTCTTTTAAATTCAAATATTACCACCTATAAAGAATCTTGAAATCTTAGAAGGTGTCACTGAGCAGGCAGCTCTAACAGCCTGTTCTGAGTTTACCAGGTATCTTAGTATTAATACAATTTAAAGCAAAACTATACAGTTTAGTGAAGCTACTAAAATAAGCATTATGTAAGTAAAGTGACAGAATACATACATACATACATAATTATAAAAGTTAAAAGAACAGTCAATGTAGGTCCTTATTTATGCCCATGAATGAGGTCACAAACATAGCAACAGCACAGTCCTTTCCCATTCACACTCCCATCAATCACACCACTGGAACTAAAACCATCTTACCTTCTCACCTCTGGTCTTCGAATCTTCTTTCTCTTTCTTCCTAGCAGCAGCCACAAATTCATTAAACAAGGCTTCTCGGTCTTTCATCTTTTCAA
>NW_016109457.1:3337-4858 GCF_001604975.1 Cebus imitator | reverse complement strand
AGGGTTGAAATGAAGGAAAAAATGCTAAGGACAGCCAGAGAGAAAGGTCAGGTCACCACAAAGGGAAGCCCATCAGACTCACATCAGATTTCTCGGCAGAAACCCTACAAGCCAGAAGAGAGTGGGGGCCAATATTCAATATTCTTGAAGAGAAGAACTTTCAACCCAGAATTTCATATCCAGCCAAACTAAACTTCATAAGTGAAGGAGAAATAAAATCCTTTATGGACAAGCAATTGCTGAGAGATTTCATCACCACCAGACCTGCCTTACAAGAGTTCTTGAAGGAAGCACTAAACACAGAAAGGAACAACCAGTACAAGCCACTGCAAAAACATACCAAATGGTAAAGACTAACAACGCAATGAAGAAACCGTGTCAACTAACGGGCAAAACAACCAGCTAGTAACAAAATGGCCTAAATGCCCCAATCAAAAACACAGACTGGCAAACTGGATAAAAAGTCAAGACCCATCGGTGTGCTATATTCAGGAGACCCATCTCACGTGCAGAGACATACATAGACTCAAAATAAAGGAATGGAAGAAGATTTACCGAGCAAATGGAAAGAGGGAGAAAAAAAAAAAAGCAGGGGTTGCAATCTTAGCCTCTGATAAAATGTACTTTAAACCAACAAAGATCAAAAGAGACAAACAAGGGCATTGCATAATGGTAAAAGGATCAATGCAACAAGAAGAGCTAACGATCCTAAATATATACGCACCCAATACAGGAGCACCCAGATACATAAAGCAAGTTCTTAATAACCTACAAAGAAACCTAGACTCCTGCACAATAATAGTGGGACACGTTAACACTCCACTGTCAATATTAGACAGATCAATGAGACAGAAAATCAGCAAGAATATCCAGGACTTGAATGCAGATCTGGACCAAGTGGACCTAATAGACATCTACAGAACTCTCCACCCCAAATCCACAGAATGTGCATTCTTCTCAGCACCACATTGCACTTATTCTAAAATTGACCACATAATGGGAAGTAAATCACTCCTCAGCAAATGCAAAAGAATGGAAATCATAACAAACAGTCTCTCAGACCACAGTGCAATCAAATTAGAACTCAGGATTAAGAAACTCACTCAAAACCGCACAACTACATGGAAACTGAACAACTGGCTCCTAAATGACAACTGGATAAACAAAGAAATGAAGGCAGAAGTAAAGATGTTCTTTGAAACCAATGAGAACCAAGACACAATGTAACAGAAATTCTGGGACACATTTAAAGCAGTGTCTAGAGGGAAATTTATAGCAATAAATGCCCACACGAAAAGCGAGAAAAGATCTAAAATCAACACTCTATCATCAAAATTGAAAGAGCTAGAGGAGCAAGATCAAAAAAACTCAAAAGCTAGCAGAAGACAAGAAATACCTAAGATCAGAGCAGAACTGAAAGAGATAGAGACACAAAAAACCCAAATGCCCATCGATGATAGACTGGACAGGGAAAATGTGGCACACATATACCATGGAATATTATGCAGCCATCAAAAATGA
>NW_016109457.1:0-1367 GCF_001604975.1 Cebus imitator | reverse complement strand
CCAGATGGATTAAAGACTTAAACATTAAGACCTAACACCGTAAAAACCCTAGAAGAAAACCTAGGCAAAACCATTCAGGACATAGGCATAGGAAGGACTTCATGACTAAAACACCAAAAGCATTGTCAACAAAAGCCAAAATGGACAAATGGGATCTAATTAAACCTAAGAGTTTCTGTACAGCAAAAGAAATAATCATTAGAGTGAGCTGGTAACCAACAGAATGGGAAAAAAATTTCACTATCTACCCATTGTGACAAAGGGCTAATATCTAGAATCTACAAAGAACTAAAACAAACTTACAAGGAAAAAAAAAACCCATTCAAAAGTGGGCAAAGGATATGAACAGACACTTTTCAAAAGAAGACTTACATGAGGCCAAGAAACATGAAAAAATGCTCATCATCACTGGTCATTAGAGAAATGCAAATCAAAACCACATTGAGATACCGTCTGACACCAGTTAGAATGGCAATCACTAAAAAATCTGGAGACAACAGATGCTGGAGAGGATGTGGAGAAATAAAAACACTTTTACACCATTGGTGGGAGTGTAAATTAGTTCCACCATTATGAAAGACAGTGTGACGCTTCCTCAAGGATCTAGAAATAGAAATTCCATTTGACACAGCAACCCTGTTACTGGGTATGTACCCAAAGGACTATAAATCATTGTATTATAAATCGTCTATTGCAGCACTGTTTACAATGGCAAAGACCTGGAACCAACCCAAATGCCCATCGATGATAGATTGGACAGGGAAAATATGGCACATATACACCATAGAATACTATGCAGCCATAAAAACGATGAGTTCTTGTCCTTTGTAGGGACATGGATGAATCTGGAAACCATCATTTTCGGCAAACTGACACAAGAACAAAAAACCAAACACCACATGTTCCCACTCATAGGTGTTGAACAATGAAAACATGGGCACAGGGAGGGAAAGATCACATACTGGGGTCTGTTGGGGGTGAGGGCCTAGGGGACAGTGGGGGGCAGGGAGGTTGGGGAGGGATAACGCTGAGAGAAATGCCTGATGTAGGTGACGGGGGGATGGAGACAGCAAACCACCGTGGCTTGTGTGTACCTATGCAACAGTCTTGCAAGATCTGCAAATGTACCCCAGAACTTAAAATACAGTAGTAAATAAATAAATAAATAAGTGCTCTGGGAATTAGCCTGGGACATGCATTTCCCCAGTCAAAATATACAGTTCTTATAGATGATTTTTGACCTTCATAGATGCAGCTTTCTTCACATGCTGCATGATTTACTGTTCATCCATCAGAATGTTTACTTCTCTTAACTATTCACATATATTTTGTTCAATCCTTATAATTTTCATATTTTTTTTTTTTTT
>NW_016109456.1:3408-4860 GCF_001604975.1 Cebus imitator | reverse complement strand
CAGGAGGCTGAGGCAGGAGAATTGCCTGAACCCAGGAGGCGGAGGTTGCGGTGAGCCGAGATCGCGCCATTGCACTCCAGCCTGGGTAACAAGAGCGAAACTCCGTCTCAAAAAAAAAAAATGCAAAAATTAGCTGGGCGTAGTGGCATGCACCTGTAATCCCAGCTACTTGAGAGGCTGAGGCAGGAGAATCCCTCGAACCTGGAAGGTGGAAGTTGCAATGAGCTCAGATTGCACCACTACACTCCAGCCTGGGCAACAAAGCAAGACTCCATCTCAAAAAATAAATAAATAAAAATAAATAATAATAATATGAATGGCCGAGCGTGGTGGCTCATACCTGTAATCCTAGCACTTTGGGAGGTTGAGGCGGAGCAGTCTGGGCAACATGGCAAAACCTCATCTCTACCAAATAATGTACACATACATAAAAGTTAACTGGGTGTGGTCACACCTGTAGTCCCATCTACGCAGGAGGCTGAGATAGGAGGATTGCTTGAGCCAGGGAGGCAGAGATTGTAGTGAGCCAGGATCACACCATTGCACTCCAGCCTGCATGAGTAAAATCCTGTCTCATTAAAAAAAAAAAAATATATATATATATATATATATATATATGAATTGCATCATATATTTATTCAGAAGTACATACAAAATATATCAGCAGAATTTAGAATGAATGTATGTGGGGAGCTAAAGCCATCCCCCATGTTAAGGAACAGAACACAAAGCCAGGCTTAGTGGCTCATGCCCATAATCCCGGCACTTTGGGAGGCCAAAGCAGGCGGATCACAAGGTCAGGAGATCAAGACCAGCCTGGCTAACATGGTGAAACTCTGTCTCTACTAAAAAAAAAAAATACATAAAATTAGCCAGGCATGGTGGCGCTTGCCTATAGTCCCAGCTACTAGGGACACTGAGGCAGAAGAATTGCTTGAACCCAGTAGGCAGAAGCTGCAGTGAGCCGAAATCGTGCCACTGCACTCCAGCCTGAGAAACAGAGCAAGACTCCACCTCAAAAAAAATAAAATAAAATAAAGAAACAGAACACTAGTATGCATTATCTTCTTTAAAGGCCTCATTTAAATTGTTCAAGTATGGCCAGGTGTGGTGGCTCATGCCTGTAATCCCAGCACTTTAAGAGGCCAAGGCAGTCCCTTAAGCTCAGGAGTCTGAGACCTGCCTGGACAACATGGTGAAACCTATCTCTAAAAACAACAACAACATTAAAACATGTTCACCGGGCGCGGTGGCTCAAGCCTGTAATCCCAGCACTTTGGGAGGCCGAGGCGGGTGGATCACGAGGTCAAGAGATCGAGACTATCCTGGTCAACACGGTGAAACCCCGTCTCTACTAAAACTACAAAAAAAATTAGCTGGGCATGGTGGCACGTGCCTGTAATCCCAGCTACTCAGGAGGCTGGGGCAGGAGAATTGCCTGAACCCGGGAGG
>NW_016109456.1:0-1191 GCF_001604975.1 Cebus imitator | reverse complement strand
AGTCTCTCTCTGTTGCCCAGGCTGGAGTGTAGTGATGTGATCTTGGCTCACTGCAACCTCCACCTCCCTGGTTCAAGCAATTCCCCTGCCTCAGCCTCCTGGGTAGCTGGTAGCTGGGATTGCAGGCACATGCCACCACGCCCAGCTAATTTTTTGGTATTTTTAGTAGAGATGGAGTTTTGCCATCTTGGTCAGATTGGTCTTGAACTCCTGACCTCAGGCAATCCTCCCACCTGGGCCTCCCAAAGTGCTGGGATTACAGGCATGAGCTACCGTGCCCAGCCCTCTAGTTTTTTTTTAAAGACTTTTGCAGTTTATTTGACAGTTCTCTCATGGATCATCAACACTTACAGATGAACTGGTAACAACGTTGAGTCCCAGGATAGCTCCTCCTCTCCTCCTGCCATGTTTAACACCCTCACTGTTCCCAGCTGGTGTCTGCTCAGGGAGTTCATGCTAATTTTAATTTTCTCTAGTTATTAGCTTCTTTGAGAGAAGAACTTGTGCCTATTGTTCTCTACTCCTTATAAGGGCCTAACCCACTGTTGAACACATTTTTCTTTTTTTTTAATAAAGGCGGGGTTTCACCATGTTGGTCTGGTCAGGCTGGTCTTGAACTCCCGACCTCAGGTGATCCGCCTGCCTTGGCCTCCAAAGTGCTTGGATTACAGGTGTGAGCCACTACACCTGGCCTGTTGAACACATTTTTAGTGTGCAGTGCATCTTTGTTGGTTGATTTAAAAATGATCTTCTGACTGGGTGCAGTGTGCATGCCTACAGTCCTCACTGCTCGGGAGGCCAAGGCGAGAGGATAACTTGAGCCCAGGAGTTCTAGACCAGCAGGGCAACACAGCAAGACCCTGTCTCTACAACAAACTAATCAAAAGTAATCTTCTGGCTGAGATTACTCCAATAAAAATACAAAAATTAGCCAGGAATGGTGGCTCATGCCTGTAATCCCAGCTACTCAGGAGGCTGAGGCAAGAGAATCGCTCAAACTTGGGAGGCAGAGGTTGCAGTAAGCTAAGGTTGTGCCACTACACTCCAGCCTGGGTGACAGAGTGAGACTCAATCTCAAAAAAAAAAAAAATAAGACACCACACACGGGTATAAAAAGTAATGAGGACTTAAAGAGTGTCAACCCAGCCAGGCGCGGTGGCTCACGCCTGTAATCCCAGCACTTTGGGAGGC
>NW_016109455.1:3817-4862 GCF_001604975.1 Cebus imitator | reverse complement strand
TTTTTTAAGAGACAGGGTTTCGTTATGTTGTCCAGGGTGGTCTTGAACTCCTGAGCTTGGGCAATCTGCACACCTTGTCCTTCCAAAGTGCTGAGATTACACATGTGAGCCACCACACCCAGCAAAATACAGAAAATCTGAACAGCTAATCATTAAATGCTACCTAAAGGCCAGGTGTGGTGGCTCATGCCTGTAATTCTAGCACTTTGGGAGGCCAAGGCAAGCAGATCACTTGAGGTCAGGAGTTGGAGACCAGCCTGGCCAACATGGTGAAACCCCATCTCTACTAAAAATACAAAAATTGGCCGGGCGTGGTGGTGTGTGCCAGTAATTCCAGCTGCTTGGGAGGCTGAGGCAAGAGAATTGCTTGAACCTGGGGGATGGAGGTTGCAGTCAGCCCAGATCATGCCACTGTACTGTAGTCTGGGCCAGAGTGAGACAATGTCTCAAAAAATAATAATAATAATAATCCTGCCTAAAATGAGATGTTGTAAAATGAACTAGGGTGTGATGTTTTGAAAAAGCATAGGGCTGGGCACAGTGGCTCATGCTTGTAATCCCAGCACTTTGGGAGGCCGAGGCAGGTGGATTGCTTGAGGTCAGAAGTTCAAGACCAGCCTGACCAACATGGCAAAACCCCGTCTCTACTAAAAATACAAAAATTAGCCAGGTGTGGTGGCTCACAGCTGTAATCCCAGCTACTCGGGAGGCTGATGTTAGGAGAATTGCTGGAATAAGGGAGGCGGAGATTGCAGTGAGCTGAGATTGTACTCCAGTCTGGGTGACAGAGCAAGACTCCATCTCAAAAAAATAAATAAATAAAAAATAAAGATAAAACATAGAAATTCGCCATTTATTTATTCATTTTGAGACAGGGTCTCACTCTTGTCAGCCAGGTTGGAGTGCAGTGACACAATTGCAGCTCACTGCAGCCTCAATCTCTCGGGTTCAGGTGATCTCCCACCTCAGCCTTCTGACTAGCTAGGACTACAGGTACCCACCACCATGCTAATTTTTTGTATTTCTTTTCTTTCTTTCTTTCTTT
>NW_016109455.1:0-1197 GCF_001604975.1 Cebus imitator | reverse complement strand
TTTTTTTTTTTTGAGATGGGATTTCGCTCTTGTTTCCCAGGCTGAAGTACAATGGTACAATCTCAGCTCACCAAAACCTCCGACTCCCGGGTTCAAGCGAGTCTCCTGTCTCAGCCTCCCCAGTAGCTGGAATTACAGGCATGTGCCACCAAACTGGGCTAATTTTGTATTTTTAGTAGAGATGAGGTTTCTCCATGTTGGTCAGGCTGATCTCGAGCTCCTGACCTCAGGTGATCCGCCTGCCTCAGCTGCCCAAAGTGCTGGGATTATAGGCGTGAGTCACTGTGCTTGGCCTCTCCTGATTTTTAAGTAATAGAAAGGTGTTAATGACCTCTCCTGGGAGTATTTATGTTTTAAAAACATAGTCTAGGCTGAGGGCAGTAGTCCTGGTCATTGAAGGAAGGGAAGTATTTGGGAGTAAAACGATCTTTCTGGCTTAATGGCACCATAGGGTGTGATTTTCAAAAGTAGTGTGAAGTCACAGTTAAAGTTCATCCCTATAGCTCTAATCTCCTTTTCTGGAAAATGTTTTGCAGAGCTGCTGTGATATGGTCAGATTAACCAGTTTAAATTCACTTCCTTTTTCCATCTTGTGGAAATATCTAAAAGATGGACCAACAAAGGAGGGAAAGAGAAGCAGCAGAGGATCTGGATAATCTCTGAATAAAAAGATCTGATATTATTATATTTTTAAAAATGCCTTTTGTTTGTTTGTTTGTTTTCGAGATGGAGTCTCGCTCTGTTGCTGAGGCTGGAGTGTGGTGGAGCCATCTCAGCTCACTGCAACCACCACCTCCTGGGTTCAAGTAATTCTTGTGCTTCAGCCTCATGAGTAGCTGGGATTACAGGTTTGTGCCACCAAAAATTAGCCTGGCTAATTTTTGTATTTTTAGTGGAGATGGAGTTTCACCATGTTGGCCAGGCTGGTCTCAAACTCCTGGCCTCAAGCAATTCACCTGACTTGGCCTCCCAATTTTGCCATTTTATATTAAACCTGTGTATGTCCCTTGGAAAGCTGATCATTTAGATTTGTTTAGCAGTAACTTGCATTAGTGGTCGATATGAAATTTCCTGGATATCAAATGGTCTCTTTCTTCCTTGAGTTTCTAGTAAGCATTTGAAAGCTTATGTTTCCTATAAAGGTTATTTTTGAATGTAAGAATTTATGGGAGTGCAGGCTTTTTAATCTTTTTCTTT
>NW_016109454.1:3250-4863 GCF_001604975.1 Cebus imitator | reverse complement strand
GATCTCGGCTCACTGCAACCTCCCCCTCCTGGCTTCAAGCAATTCTCTTGCCTCAGCCTCCCCAGTGGCTGGGACTACAAGCACGCACCACTACACCCAGCTCATTTTTTTGTATTTTAGTAGAGAAGGGGTTTCACTATGTTGGTCAGGATGGTCTCAATCTCTTGACCTCATGATCCATCAACTCAGCCTCTCAAAGTGCTAGGATTACAGGTGTGAGCCACCGCGCCAGTTTTTTCCATTCTTAACCTGCCTATCAAGTTCAGTGTTAAGGAAAACTTAAAACACTTCAGTGCTGACACACTTGGTCAAGAAAATACTGTACACTACTTCAAAATGATCAGAGCAGCACAAAATCGGGGACTGTTTAAGTCCAGAGCTTTCTCTGAAGTGAGAGCATCTCTGCTCACAGGAAGCTTTCATAGGCAGGGCTTGAAAGACTGAGACCCTAGGCGGGCACAGTGGCTCACACCTGTAATCCCAGCACTTTGGGAGGCCGAGGCAGGCAGGTTACCCGAGGCCGGAGTTCGAGGGCCTGACCAACATGGAGAAAGCCCATCTCTACTAAAAATACAAAATTAGCCAGGCGTGACGGCACATGCCTGTAAACCCAGCTACTCGGGAGGCTGAGGCAGGAGAATCGCTTGAACCCAGAAGACGGAGGTCGCAGTGAGCCAAGATCGCACCATTGCATTCCAGCCTGGGCAACGCGAGCGAAAATCCATCTCAAAAAAAATAAGGAAGAAAAGAAAGACTGAGGCCCAGAGGAATTTCCAAGAGGAAATTCAAACCCAGGAGTTTCCAAGAAAGGTCAGCGTCTCCTACACCCGTTCTCTGACCCTGCCACGGCCACACTCCCGCATCACACCCCTCTGCGTGCCAGGCACCCGCTTCATCTCGCCTCTTCGACACCCACTTTCTTCAGGAGCTGCTTCAGAACCCATTTGGGGGCTTCTTCCGAGAGGAATAGCCCTCGGGCAATGCCAATCATTCCAAGTAAATCCTGTCACTGCCGAGACCTCCCCCGAGCAGCAGCAGCAGCCCAACGGTCCTGTCAATTGGGAAACGGGGCCTTCCTATCACAGATGAGGAGACCGAGGCTTGGAGAAGTGGAGCATACAGCGGGAAGAGTGGAGCTGGGACCCACACTCGGCTCTTCCTCCCACATCACCTGCTGAGCCCAAGGCTCAACTTCAACACGAAGCTCTCCTTCCCTCCGTTCCTTCAACGAACGTTAACCTTCAACAAGAGCCGCGCAGGAGGCTGGCACAAAGGCATGGCCCAGAAGGGCGGCATGAGGACTCAACTGGGGCCCTTGCCTCCCAGGCCCGCCCGGCCCGGGCAGAGTGGCCGGGGCCGTCCAAGTCCCGGGACTCGCGGAGGAACGGAGACGGCCTCGGCAGGGACTCGGGAAAGCCGACCCATGCGCGCCCCCTGCCACACACCTGTGGGACCCATAGCGTTGCCCGCCTCTGAGCCGGAAGCCGCTATTCGGCCACCCCTTGCGAAATGTCGTTATGAAGCTGCGTGGGGCGTCCCGCGGGAAAAGCGCCTCTGCCTCTTCAGGACGCTACGTCAAAAGGCGCGTGCCCAACGCGAAGGCCGCCGGGTGG
>NW_016109454.1:0-1471 GCF_001604975.1 Cebus imitator | reverse complement strand
AAAAAAAAAAAAAAAAAAAATGACAGTTTAGGGTCTGGCTCAGTGGCTACACCTGTAATCCCAGCACTTTGGGAGGCCAAGGCGGGCATATCATTTGAGGTCAGGAGTTCAAGGCCAGCCTGGCCAACATGGTAAAACCCCGTCTCTACTAAAAATACAAAAATTAGCTGGGCATGGTGGCACACGCATGTAGTCCCAGCTACCCTGGAGGCTGAGGCAGGAGAATCACTTGAACCCAGGAGGTGGAGGTTGCAGTGAGCTGAGATCACAGTATTACACTACAGCCTGGGTGACAGCACGAAACTCCTCTCAAAATTAAACAACAAAACAAAACACTTTAAAAAACAAAACAAAAACAGTTTTGGTCCCAGTCCTGTGGCATTAAGCCTCCAGGGAAGTGCCAAGGGAGCAGGGAAGGCAGAGGTCTTCCTGCCATCCCCTGCCTGTACCCTACCTGGGCCCAGGTCCTGTGCAGGGGCTTGGCCAGCCCTGACCGTCTTCCCTCTGAAAATTGCAGGATGGGAGTCAGAGGCAGAACTCCCAGGGTACAGAGGCCTGCGGGGTCTGAAGGGCCTCCTCTCTCTCCAGCTTGGTGACTGGGGCTGAGCAGATGATGAGGCTGAGTGTGTGTGATGGAGCCTGAGTCCTGTTGCTTCTGCTCCGGACAGCTTGCTCTGAAATGCAGCAGAACCTCCCGTTGGAAGGAGGCGCACAGCTGGCTCCCTGCCTAGAAGCAAGAGAAGGGGAAGGCATCCTGGGAAGGGGAGGAGAGCAGGCTGCCCTTATGGGGGCAGGGTCTGGGTACCCACTTCCCCTGCCCCTAGAGGCCCCAGGCATCTGCATGCTAGCAGATGTGTCTCGCTCTGACCTCCAGAGACTTCCTTTCCTTCTGCCAGGAACAGTAGCTCCCCTGCAAGGCCCTCTTTTTCCTTGGCCTGGGGCCTCTCCAGTTCTGCCCCACAGCCCAGCTGCCATGCATTCACCTTTCTCTCCAGCCCCCACCCCACCCCATTCCCTCCGCCTCTCTTGCTGCCTGTTCTTTCACAGATCGTGTTTATTGGCTTATCTTTAGGGGTTGGTGCCCTCCCTTCTTTCCATGGAAAGTTCCTGACCCCAGGAGGCAGGAGAAGCTTTAAGTTGCAAGGGCGGGACAAGGTAGGCCATCACTGCCCGAGGGCCTGAGCTCTGAGTGGCAGTGAGGTTGGCACTGTGGGGAGGGCCATGCAGGAGGTACAACCAGAGCCCCAGGGCAAGATTCCCGGCAGCACAAGATTCTTGGCTCTGTTTATTAGAGATATGGTACGGCAGTGGTTCTATAACCCACAGCTGGGGTGGCATCCGGGGACAGGATCAACATCCTACACCCCAGAGGTGAACTGTGGTGAGTGAGACTTGTGCCCTGTAAAGAATGACCCCTCCAGCCGGGCGCGGTGGCTCAAGCCTGTAATCCCAGCACTTTGGGAGGCCGAGG
>NW_016109453.1:3101-4865 GCF_001604975.1 Cebus imitator | reverse complement strand
AAAAAAAAAAAAAAAGAAAAGAAAAGAGTCCATTGGATTTAGAAACCAAACAAACCTAGTGTCCTTTGTCAAGAGCATTTTGGTGGAATGGGGATAGCAGAAGTTAGATTGCAGGGAAAGGGAACACTGCAACCTCGTCTTTTTTTTTTTCTTTTGTGAGTCAGGGTCTCACTTTGTCACCCAGGCCGGAGTGCATTGGTGCAGTTATAGCTCACTGCAGCTTCAGACTACCAGGGTCAAGCAATCCTCCATCTCAGCCTTCTGAGCAGCTAGGACTATAGGTGCGCACCATGTGCTAGGCTAATTTTAATTTTATTTATTTATTTATTTATTTATTTATTTAGACGGAGTTTCGCTCTTGTTACCCAGGCTGGAGTGCAATGGTGCGATCTTGGCTCACTGCAACCTCTGCCTCCTGGTTTCAAGCAATTCTCCTGCCTCAGCCTCCCGAGCAGCTGGGACTACAGGCGCGTGCCACCATGCCCAGCTAATTTTTGTATATTTTTTTTCTTTTTTTTTAGTAGAGACGGGGTTTCACCATGGTGACCAGGATGGTATTGATCTCTTGACCTCGAGATCCACCTGCCTCAGCCTCCCAAAGTGCTGGGATTACAGGCGTGAGCCACCGTGCCTGGCCCTAGGCTAACTTTTAATGTATTTTTAATTTTTTGTAGAGATGGGGTCTGGCCTTGTTGCCCAGGCTGATCTCCAGCTCTTGGTCTCAAGCAATCTCCTGCCTTGGCCTCGCAGATTGTTGGAATTATAGGCATGTGCTGCCAGGTGAAAGCACTCAACCTCGTCTTTCTTGTCTCCTCTCCTCTCATCCGCCCTTTAAACTCTCTTCTTCCTCCGTTTCTCCCTTTTACAACTCTCAGTGTCTGTGGGGACACACTGAGCTAATTAACATCCGAATGTTCCCTTGTTTTCTTTCCTCCAATCCTTGAGTCCCCCTAGAACTTACCATATTTTATTAAAATCTGAGGAAAAGTCTCCCCAAATTAAGCACGCATCCATTCAATGGAATGTATAATACGTTCTGAAAATAAATGAAAAGAGTGAAGGAATCCTTAACAGACAGTAAAATGTTTTGTGAAACTACAGTAAGTGAAAGTCTGGTATTGAGCATGGATACACTGGTCTCCCCTTACGTTGGTTTTGCTTTCCTAGGTTTCAGTTACCCGTGGTAAACTGTAGTCCAAAAATATTAAATGGAAAATTCCAGAAATAAATAATTCAATTCATAAGTTTTTTTTATTTTATTATTTTTTTTTTTTTTTGAGACAGAGATTTGCTCTTGTTGCCCAGGTTGGAGTGCAATGGTGCGATCTTGGCTCGCCACAACTTTCACCTCCCGGGTTCAAGCGATTCTCCTGCCTCAGCCTCCAGAGTAGTCCTAGCTCCTGTGGCAGGAGAATCGCTTGAACCTGGAAGGCAGAGGTTGCAGTGAGCTGAGATGGCGCACTGCACTACAGCCTGGGCAACAAGAGCAAAACTCCATCTCAAACATAAATAAATAGGCTGGGTGTAGTGGCTCACGCCTGTAATCCAAGCACTTTAGAGGCCAAGACGGGCAGATCGCCTGAGGTCAGGAGTTCAAGACTAGCCTGACCAACATGGTGAAACCCCGTCTTTAAAAATAAATAAATAGAGGCCAGGCGCGGTGGCTCAAGCCTGTAATCCCAGCACTTTGGGAGGCCGAGGCGGGTGGATCACGAGGTCAAGAGATCGAGACCATCCTGGTCAACATGGTGAAACCCCGTCTCT
>NW_016109453.1:0-1146 GCF_001604975.1 Cebus imitator | reverse complement strand
TTTTGCGATGGAGTCTTGCTCTGTCTCCAGGCTGGAGTGCAATGGCGCAATCTTGGCTCACTGCAATCTCTGCCTCCCGGGTTCACATGATTCTCCTACCTCAGCCTCCCGAGTAGCTGTGATAACAGGCGCAGGTCACCACATCCGGCTAATTTTTTGTATTTTTAGTAGAAACAGAGTTTCACTATGTTGGCCAGGCTGGTCTCAAACTCCTGACCTTGTGATCCACCTGCCTCGGCCTCCCAAAGTGCTGGGATTACAGGTGTGAGCCACTGAGCCCGACCCAAGAAATATCTGAATTTAAAAAATAAGTTAATTAGGCCGGGCACGGTGGCTCAAGCCTGTAATCCCAGCACTTTGGGAGGCCGAGGCGGGCGGATCACGAGGTCAAGAGATTGAGATCATCCTGGCCAACGTTGGTGAAACCCTGCCTCTACTAAAAATACAAAAGTTAGCTGGGCACGGTGACATGCGCCTGGAGTCCCAGATACTCAGGAGGCTGAGACAGGAGAATTGCTTGAACCCAGGAGGCAGAGGCTGCAGTGAGCCAAGATCCCGCCACTGCACTCCAGCCTGACTCCTGACGACAGGAGCATGTATAATACTCATGATGACCTACCATAATTCATATTGCAGACAGGAGAAAAGGGAGAAAGTGGCAGGCTGTTCTCAAAAAAAAAAAAAAAAAAAAAAATAGAAACTAGGAAAGCCAGGAAGATCATTGGGAACGTAAAGTGACATACCTCAGAGAGTTGTTTTTGATTTTACCATCTTGGATCTTTTGGCATTTCCCTGCCACTTTTCCCTTTTCTCTTGTCTGTCGAGGAGGAAGGTATTCATTCTTCGCATGCAGTTGGTGGGTACAGCACTCAGCCTTCTTTTCTCTGGAAGTCCAACACACTGCACGCATTACTAGGCATATTTTTTCAGGATGTGAAATGAAACTCACTAAAAGACAGTGTCTCTTGGAAAACAGTATGAGACACAAATATAGAAAAGTTTCCATCTAAAATAACTAGAAGTTTTGATAACAAAAGCTTCTGCAACTGGAAAAATTCATTTGTGTGTTATTTCCTTACACCTTGAGTACAAAGACCCATTTTCTACAAATTCCTCTTAAACTTCGATTATCAGAAAATTGATCAC
>NW_016109452.1:3356-4868 GCF_001604975.1 Cebus imitator | reverse complement strand
GATAGGATCTTGCTCTGTTGCCCAGGCTAGAATGCAGTGGTGCAATCAGAGTTCACTGTAGTCTCCACCTCCTATACTCAAGTGATCCTCCTGCTTCAGCCTCCTGAGTAGCTAGGACTACAGGCATGCCACCACATCTGGCTTTTTTTTATTTTGAGATGGAGTCTTGCTCTGTTGTCCAGGCTGGAGTGCAGTGGCACAATCTCAGCTCACCACAACTTCTGCCTCCCAGGTTCAAGTGATTCTCCTGATTCAGCTTCCCGAGTAGCTGGGATTACAGGCATGCAACCCCATGCCTGGCTGATTTTTTTATTTTTAGTAGAGATGAGGTTTCACTATGTTGGCCAGACTGGTCTCGAACTCCTGACCTCATGATCCACCTGCCTCAGCCTCCCAAAGTGCTGCGATTACAGGTGTGAGCCACTGTGCCCAGCCACATCTGGCTAATTTTTATTTTATTTTTGTAGAGATGGGGATCTTGCTCTGTTGCCCAGGCTGGTCTTGAACTTCTGGCTTCACTTCAAGCAATCCTCTTGACTTGACCTCCTGAAATACAGAATTACAGGTGTGAGCCACTGTGCCTGGCCAAAAAGAAGCTTTTTATCTGAGGAAGTCTAGCCCCTTTAAATTATCAGGCCCAGAGAGGCATCGAAATTAAACACATGGAATGAAACTCCTTGAACTAAATCAGATTTATCTCTTGAAGCTATTTCATTTCTGTAAACCAATGAATTCCTGATGAACAACTTTTGCCATTGTCCCCTTCTCCTGATTCATCCTATTTTCTTTAAAAACTTGAGCCTCTCCTTTGTTCCCTGGAGCACTTGACAAGACAACCTGGGCTGTGCTTCTCAACCTTGGCCTAAATAAACTCTCTATATTAATTTTGCCTAAGCTTCTTTCTTTCAGGTCGACAGGCGATGGGCATGTGAGGTTCATTATACTTTGTTTGCTTTGTATATGCTTGAAAAAAACCACATTTTTGTGGTTCTTTTATTTGAAAAATAACCAAGAGAGGTATAAATTTGGCTGGGTGTGGTGGCACATGCCTGTAATCCCAGCTACTTGAGAGGCTGAAGCACAAGAATCACTTGAACCCAGGAGGCAGAGGTTGCAGTGAGCTGAGAGTGAGACTCAGTCTCAAAAATAAAAAGAGGGTGTAAATTGAACACTTTTAAAAGGAGCTATTTTAAAAAGCTGACCTCATAGGAAACAGATAATTCTGGGAACGTAAGAGAATTTTTCTTGTATTCTAAATAGTGACCACAGGAAAATTTAAGAAGCTATTTTAGGCCGGGCGCGGTGGCTCAAGCCTGTAACCTCAGCACTTTGGGAGGCCGAGGCGGGTGGATCACGAGGTCAAGAGATCGAGACCATCCTGGTCAACATGGTGAAACCCCGTCTCTACTAAAAATATAAAACATTAGCTGGGCATGGTGGCGTGTGCCTGTAATCTCAGCTACTCAGGAGGTTGAGGCAGGAGAATTGCCTGAACCCAGGAGGCGGAGGTTG
>NW_016109452.1:0-1272 GCF_001604975.1 Cebus imitator | reverse complement strand
GCGCCATTGCACTCCAGCCTGGGTATCAAGAGCGAAACTCCATCTCAAAAAAAATAAAAAATAAAAAATAAAGATGGTGGGCCAAGCGTGGTGGCCCATGCCTCTAATCCCAGCACTTTGGGAGGCCAAGGCAGGTGGATCACTTTAGGCCAGGAGTTCAAGACCAGTCTGATCAATGTGGCAAAATCCCATCTCTATTACAAATGCAAAAATTAGCTGGGTATGGTGACACACACCTGTAACTCCAGCTACTCAGGAGGCTGAGGTAGGAGAATCACTTGAACCTGGGAGGCAGAGGCTGCAGTGAGCTGAGATGGTGCCACTGAACTCCAGCCGGGGCGACAGAGTGAGACTCTGTCTCAAATAAATAAATAAATAAAGATGATGGAGCTGGAAGTAGAAGTTTTAAAATTGTAAATATCACCAACAGAAGAGCAAAATAATACTACCATTAACAAAATACAAATGGAGGATGAAGTGGAACAAAATACAAGTAGCTCATTTATCATATTAGAGACTTAATAGTGTTTGACGTTGACTAATATAAAAATAGTCTATTACTTAGACTATTAGACTTAGAAAATGTTACTTAGGCCGGGTGCAGTGGCTCATGCCTGTAATCCCAGCACTTTGGGAGGCTGAGGCGGGCGGATCACCTGAGGTCAGAAGTTCGAGATCAGCCTGACCAATATGGTGAAACCCCGTCTTTAAAAAAAAAAAAAAAAGAAAGAAAGAAAATGTTACTTAGAGCTAAAGAGAGAGAGCAGATGAAATAAAACTGGAAAGGATTGAAAGATCTTGAATGTTTTTCTAGTGGGATAGAAGCAGGATATGTGTACTTTTCATTCTTAGTCCTTTTGTACTTTGATTTTTTAAAAATTGGGTATATGTTGTATTACTTTGATAGTTTAAGTGGTTGGGGAAAATATAGGTTAGTGTAACTGGCTCCTCCTATTATAAACTCTGAGCCTCACAATTCCTAACTACATACTTTTTTTTCTTCCTTAAAGATTTAGGTTCTGCCAGGTGCGGTGCTTCATGCCTGTAATCCCAGCACTTTAGGAGGCCAAGGCTGGAGGATCACCTGAGGCTAGGAGTTCAAGAATAGCCTGGCCAACATGGTGAAACCCTGTCTCTATTAAAAATACAAAAATTAAGGCCGGGCGCGGTGGCTCAAGCCTGTAATCCCAGCACTTTGGGAGGCCGAGGTGGGTGGATCACGAGGTCAAGAGATCGAGACCATCCTGGTCAACATGGTGAAACCCCGTCTCT
>NW_016109451.1:3561-4870 GCF_001604975.1 Cebus imitator | reverse complement strand
AGGCTGAGGCAGGAGAATTGCCTGAACCCAGGAGGCGGAGGTTGCAGTGAGCCGAGATCGCGCCATTGCACTCCAGCCTGGGCAACAAGAGCGAAGCTCTGTCTCAAATTAAAAAAACAAAACAAAACAAAACAAAACAAAAACAAAAACAAAAAACCAACCAAATGAAAGAAACAAAAGGAAAAAAAAAAGATTTTTCCTAATGCCCTAGGCAGAAGTCACTTCTCCATCTGTGTCTCCAAGCTACGGAAAGAACTGTTGGAAGACAGGGGTGGCGATCATCATCACCGTCACTGTTATAAAATTGTGTGCAGGGCACAGTGCTCGGTGTTGACACAGACCTCATTCAATCCGTTCCCATCAACCCTACAAAGCGGGCGTTCTGACCATCTGCAGCTCACTGAGAAGGACACAGAGATGCTAAGTTTCAGATGAAACTTTCTGGTAAGTTTCAGAGATGCTAAGTACCTTTCCAAGGTCCCCTCGGCTAGAAAATGCAGGGCCTGTGGTGTCATCAGCGGGAGGAGGTGTGAAGACAGAAGCAAGCGCTTGGAGTGACGCAAGGGAGAGGTCAGGAGCCAAAGAATGCCGGTGGCCTCTAGAAGCCTGAAAAGGACAAGGAGGCTGGGTGCGGAGGCTCATGCCTGTAATCCCAGCACTTTGGGAGGCTGAGGTGGGCGGATCCTTTGAGGTCAGGAGTTCGAGCCTGACCAACATGGCAAAACCCTGCCTCTACTAAAAAAAAAAAAAAAAAAGGTACAAAAATTAGCCAGGCGTGGTGGTGCGTGCCTGTAGTCTCGGGAAGGCTGAGGCACAATAATCGCTTGAGCCCAGGAGGCAGAGGTTGCAGTGACAGAGGGAGACTCTGTCCCAAAAAAAAAAAAAAAAGAAAGATAAGGGGCTGTCATTGTGTCATCGGCACCTTCCCTGGCCCTGGCATAGAGAAAGACCCAGCCCACGCTTGTTTAGTGGACACATAAGCTGGGCATTAGCGATGTGCATACTGGGCTATCACAAGATTTCAGGCCCGGCACAGTGGCTCATGCCTGTAATCCCAGCACTTTGAGGGGCCAAGGTGAGATCATTTGAGGCCAGGAATTCGAGACTAGGCTGGTCAACATGGCGAAACCCCATCTCTACTAAAAATACAAAAAATTGGCTGGCTGTAGTGACATGCCTGTAATCCCAGCTACTTGGGAGACTGAGGCAGGAGAATCACTTGAACCCAGGAGGCAGAGGCTGCAGTAAGCAGAGATCGCACCACTGCACTCCAGCCTGGGCAACAGAGCAAGGCTCTGTCTCAAAAAAA
>NW_016109451.1:0-2101 GCF_001604975.1 Cebus imitator | reverse complement strand
GCTCACTGCAACCTCTGTCTCCAGGGTTTAAGCGATTCTCCTGCCTCAGCCTCCCAAGTAGCTGGAGCTACAGAAGCACACCACGATGCCCAGCTAATTTTTTGTATTTTTAGTAGAGACGAGACTTCACCGTATTAGCCAGGATGGTCTCGATCTCCTGACCTCGTGATCCACCCACCTTAGCCTCACAAAGTGCTGAGATTACAGACATGAGCCACCATGCCTGGCCAAAGCTCTCAGTATCCTAAGAATACAAACGCAGGGACACGATTTATTCAAGAGTCTGCTGAGTGGTATTGACAGTGCGTATTATAGATGCCAACAGCCATTTCCAGGTAGTTTGGGGGGCTCCGTTCAGTCTGAGGACACCTGTTAGCCATTTATTCAATAAATATTGACTTAGCACCTATAATGTATCACGCCCAGGCTGGACCTTGAGTGAAATGCATGCACCATTGGAGAGAAAGAGGAGAAAATCCAGGTTTTGGAGTCTGCCAGGTCGCCTCTTGCCACTTGCCAGCTGTGTGACCTCAGTTCACTCCTTCACCTCTCTGAGCCACAGGCACATCAGCTGAATACCAGAGACGGATAATAGTGTCGACCTCATGGGGCTGTTGTGAGTCATGTGAGTCACTTAGCCCCATGCCTGGTAAACAGGGAAGTCTCAATCAATGGCATCGGTGGTGAGAGGTCATGACCTGGGGCCCAAGAACTCACAGCCAAAGCGGGGAGCACCGAAGAGAATGCAGTTTACTCTCACTGTTCTGTTGTTAACTCACATTTTAGCCCAGGGTTTACTAGAATGAATATCCAAGATATCTCGTGAAGTGAAAAAAGGATATTGGAAGAGCTGGTGCAATGCATGGTCCCGTTTTTGTAAAAGGAATGTCATATATCAGGGCCAGGCGCGGTGACTCACGCCTGTAATCTCAGCACTGTGGGAGGCTGAGTAGGGCGAATCACCTGAGGTCAGGAGTTCAAGAGCAGCCTGACCAACATGACGAAACCCTGTCTCGACTAAAAATACAAAAATTAGCCGAGCATGGTGGTGGGTGCCTGTAATCCCAGCTACTTGGAAGGCTGAAGCAGAGGAATCGCTTGAACCTGGGAGACAGGTTCAGTGAGTCGAGATTGCACCATTGCACTCCAGCTTGGGCAACAAGAGCGAAACTAAGTCTCAAAAAAAAAAAAAAAAAAAAAAAAAGAAAGAAAGAAATGTTAGCTATCATACTTGACTGTATAGTAAAGTTATAAGTAATATACATAAATGTACAAATATTAGAGGATACTCTAGAAGGATACTGACCCAAGCTTTCGACAGGATTTAGTCTGCAGAGTGGGATTAGCTATGAAAATAACTTTCAGTCTATGGCAGAGACAGTCATGGCCATTAAATATCCACTGTGCTCACGTCTTTTTCCTCATCTTATGTGGCTAGGTTGAGGCTTAGTGACTAGCTTGGCCATCAGGCACTGTCTGTGGTGTCCCTTCTGGGCGGATGCATGTAAAAGCAGACGGGAGGTGGGTGTGGTGCTGAGTCGTAGTCCCAGCTACTCAGGAGGCTGAGGAGGGATTGCTTGGTTTGAGGCTGCAGTGAGCTATGATCGTGCCACTACACTCCAGCCTAGGCAATAGAGTGAGACTCTCTCGAAAACAAAACAAAAACCAAAAGCAAACAAAAATTAAATTTTTGCAGCAGAATGGACCTTTCCTATGGCTCTTAAAAAGGAGACATCTTGGCTGGGCACAGTGGCTCACACCTGTAAACGCAGCACTTTGGGAGGTGGGAGGCTGAGTAGGGTTGATCCTGAGGTCAGGAGATCGAGACCTTCCTGGTTAACATGGTGAAACTCCATCTCTACTAAAAATACAAAAAATTGGCTAGGTGTGGTGGCTCAAGCCTACAATCCCAGCACTTTGTGAGGCCAAGGCGGGTGGATCACCTAAGGCCACAAGTTTGAGACCAGCCTGACCAACATGGAGAAACCCCTATTAAAAATACAAATGCAAAAATACAAAAAATTAGCCGGGCATGGTGGCGCATGCCTGTAATCCCAACTACTCGGGAGGCTGAGGCAGGAGAATCACTTGAACCCGGGAG
>NW_016109450.1:3285-4872 GCF_001604975.1 Cebus imitator | reverse complement strand
GAGACGGGGTTTCACCATGTTGACCAGGATGGTCTCGATCTCTTGACCTCGTGATCCACCCGCCTCGGCCTCCCAAAGTGCTGGGATTACAGGCTTGAGCCACCGCGCCCGGCTGCATATATATATTTGAGATGGGGTCTCGCTCTGTAGCCCAGGCTGGAGTGCAGTGGTGCAGTCTTGGCTCACTGCAACCTCTGCCTCCTGGGTCCCAGTTCAAGCAATTCTCCTTCCTCAGCCTCTCGAGTAGCTGGGCTTTCAGGCATGCACCACCATGCCCAGCTAATTTTTATATTTTTGGCAGAGACAGGTTTTCACCATGTTGGCCAGGCCGATCTTGAACTCCTGATCTCGTGATCTGCTGCCTCGGCCTCCCAAAGTGCTGGGATTACAGGTGTGAGCCACCATAACCAGCCCACATGGTTTTTTTTTTTTGTTTTTTAAGAAATGCCAAAGAAATGAACCGATTTCAAGTTTTGTGTTTGTTTCGAGAGGGAGTCTTACTTTGTTGCCCAAGCTGGAGTGCAGTGGTGTAATCTCAGCTCACTGCAACCTCTACCTACTGAGTTCAAGTGATTCTCCTGCCTCAGCCTCCTAAGGAGCCGGGATTACAGGCATGCACCACTTTGCCCAGCTAATTTTTTTTTTTAATTTTTAGTAGAAATGGAGTTTCACTATGTTGGCCAGGCTAGTCTCAAACTGCTGACCTCAGGTGATCTGCCCACCTCAGCCCCCACAAAGTCCTGGGATTATAGGCATGAGCCAGAGTGCCTGTCCTAAGTTTATTATATATTTATGTGATTTTCAGAGGCCCTTGATGAAAATAATTTTCATCTTTAGGCTGTATAATGGTAATGTCTCTGCTTTTTGATTTTTATTTTTTAAATGTAGCTCATCTAGTTTGCTGTACTTTGTAGAGACCCAGATTTCAAAGGGGATGAGTCTGTGAACTACCAGAATAACAAGGAAGCAGGGAGGGTGTACAATCAAACATTTGAAACTATCGTGAAGGAGGAGAACAGGACTAGATACTGTGGTTTATGATCAACATAAAACATAAATTTCTACTTGGTGGTAATTGGTAAACACATACAGCATATGAACTTTGCCAGGGGTTCTATGAATACATAATCATTACGATAAAAGGGTTTGCCAGAAGTTTCACTTATTCTTACAATGTTACTAAATCTGCTACCACCACATTTGTGAATTTTTCCTTGCTCTAAAGTTAAGCACTCTAGAAACTTTCAGGCCTTGTGACATTTTTCAGGCCGTTTGACTAATTGATAATTAACTACAAGCTTCCCTTCCCATCTTCTTCTCCATGTGGAGATGTCAGCACGCAGTATCCAAGCAGCTGAGGATGAGGTGGGGGGTGTGATTGCACAGGTGGCATGCCTGGGGTTAGCGTGTGCCCACGCTGAGAGGGTCACCAGAATGCAGGACTTCCAGGTTTTTTTTTGCTTTTTTGTTTGTTTGTTTGTTTGTTTGTTTGTTTGTTTTGAGACGGAGTTTCACTCACGTTACCCAGGCTGGAGTGCAATGGCGCGATCTTGGCTCATCGCAACCTCCGCCTCCTGGGTTCAGGCA
>NW_016109450.1:0-1815 GCF_001604975.1 Cebus imitator | reverse complement strand
TTTTTTTTTGAGATGGAATCTTGCCCTGTCACCCAGGCTAGAGTGCAGTGGCATCACAGGTCTTCCACATGCGATCTTGCCCTCAGGATCTAATCACTTCCTAAAGGCCCCTCCTCCTAACTTTGGGGGTTAGTTTTCAACACATGAATTTGGGGGGAACACAAACATTCAGACAATAG
Organism: Cebus imitator; assembly: GCF_001604975.1. Classification (NCBI taxonomy): domain Eukaryota; kingdom Metazoa; phylum Chordata; class Mammalia; order Primates; family Cebidae; genus Cebus; species Cebus imitator. Next base: position 1,636 of record NW_016109450.1, on the reverse strand, counting down.
CAGTGGTTCAATTTAATGAAGCTCAAATCAGGGACCAAACCCTGCTTCTAACATTCATCTCTGGGAGACTTTGAGGAAGCTACTTATTCTGCTGTTAGATAAGGAGTATTTGCTTATATTCTGCTGTTAGATAATATATTTGAGAATACATTACTGTATTCTCAAATTTATCTATAGATTTGGTGCAATGATAATAAAAGTTCCATCAAATGTGTGTGCTGTTTGTTTATTGACTGACTTTTGTGTGTGTCTGTGACTGGTTTATTTCACTTAATGTCATGTCATCAAAGTTCATCTCTGTTGTAAGATGACAGGATTTTCTTCTTTATCAAGGCTGAAAAATATTTCATTGTAGATACAAGGGGTCTTCAAAAATTTCATGAAACATACATATTGTGAAAAAACTATGCATGGATTCCATTTTTTGTGTGTGTGCCAAAACCATTGTGCCCCTAGATGAGCTGCAAACAAGAGCAGAGCCTTCCTTTTTTTTTTTTTTTTTGCCCTGAGACAGGGTCTTGCTCTGTCACTCAGGCTGTAATATAGTTGGGCATGATCTCGGCTCACTGCAGCATTGGCCTCCTGGGTTCAACATTGGCCTCCTGGGTTCGAGCGATTCTCCTGCCTCAGTCTCCTGAGTAGCTAGGATTACAGGTGCCCGCCACCACGCCCGGCTAATTTTTTTTGTATTTTTAGTAGAGGTGGGGGTTTTATCATGTTGGCCAGGCTGGTCTCAAACGCCTGACCACCTCCGCCTCCCAAATGCTAGGATTACAGGTGTGAGCCACCACACTTGGCCTATTTGTTTTTTAAATAGTTGTAAATCCACAGAAAAACTTAAGAACAATAACTTCTCTGATCCTCAGCTTCTTCAGCTGCAAGGTGGCCTCATAATGCCTACTTTCTAGGATGCTGAAAGATCAAATGAGGAAATGAGGATACAAAGGATCTAATTTGGGTCACAGTATATAACAAATGTTCCATAATAGTTTGTTTCTATAAGCTCATAGAATTTTTCATGGGTTTTGAGGAGACATCAGGGACTTTAAAAACATCAATATATGGCTTGGCACAGTGGCTTATGCCTGTAATCCTGGCTCTTTGGGAGGCCAAGGTGGGAGGATCACTTGAGCTCAGGAGCTCCAGAACAGCTTGGGCAACAAAGCAAGACCCTATGGCTGCAAAAAATAAATAAATTAGCTGGGATGATGGTATTCATCTGTGGTCCCAGCTACTCAGGAAGCTGAGGCAGAATGATCACTTGAACCCAGGATGTCAAGGATGCAGTGAGCTAAATGCCACAGCACTCCAGCCTGGGCAATAGAGAGAGGCCATCTCAAAAAACACGGGCCAGGCACGGTGGCTCATGCCTGTAATCCCAGCACTTTAGGAGGCCCAGGCGGGTGGATCACTTGAGGTCAGGAGTTCGAGACCAGCCTGGCCAACATAGTGAAACCCCGTCTCTAGTAAAAATACAAAAATTAGCTGGGCGTGTGGTAGGCACCTGTAATCCCAGCTACTACAGAGGCTGAGGCAGGAGAATTGATTGAACTGGGGAGGCAGAGGTTACAGTGAGCCGAGATTGTACCACTGTACTCCAGCCTGGGTGACAGAGCGAGACTCCATCTCAAAAAAA
>NW_016109449.1:3627-4872 GCF_001604975.1 Cebus imitator | reverse complement strand
GTGTTGACCAGGATGGTCTCGATCTCTTGACCTCGTGATCCACCCGCCTCGGCCTCCCAAAGTGCTGGGATTACAGGCTTGAGCCACCGCGCCCGGCCGTTTGTTTTTTTAAATAAAGATGGAATTTCACCGTGATGGCCAGGTTGGTCTTGAACTCCCAACCTCAGGCGATCCATCCACCTGGGCCTCCCAAAGTGCTAGGATTACAAGTGTGAGCCACCGTGCCCGGCCCTGTGTATTTGTTAATAGGATTATGTGGCTGTTCACTTTCTGGCTTTAATAACCAGGCTTGTCCTAGGTGTGAATTACAGGTGTGAGAGATTACAGGTGTGAGTCACCACACCAGGCTGGTCTGTGTATTTGTTAATCGGATTATGTGTTTGTTTGTTTCTAGAGTCTCACTCTGTTGCCTAGGCTGGAGTGCAGGCATGACCTCAGCTCACGGCAACCTGTCTCTCGGGTTCAAGCGATTCTCCTGCCTCAGCCTCCTGGGTAGCTGGAACTACAGGCACATGCCACCATGCCCGATTAATTTTTTGTATTTTTAGTAGAGACAGGAGTTCACCATGTTGGCCAGGCTGATCTCGAACTCCTGACCTCAGATGATCCACCCACCTCAGCCTCCCAAAGTGCTGGGATTACAGGCGTGTGCCACCGCGCCCGGCCCCCAGATTTTCAACTAGAGAAGAAAGTCATTCTTTGATTATAAATGGCTAAGATTTCAAGAAAACACCAGTGGCCAGGTCTGGAGGGTCCAGAATTGAGTTGGTGTTTTCAGTCCTTCCCAACTGGCAAAAACCAGAATCCAGAGAGAAAACATCATAGGTGACTCCTAAGATGGGTTCAAATGCACGCTTTGAGGAAATAAATCACTCTACTCCATAGCTACGGAGTGTGGTCAGCCCCAGGAGGGGAGAAGGACCCCGGAGGAGGCCCACTCCTCCGCCGATGACAGAAGTCCAGGCCGGTTGTCTTTCTGCAGTGGCAGTCTGCTGTAAACTGGGATACCCACTTGCGTTATGAAACTTCTTGGCCAGGTGTGGTACTTCATGCCTGTAATTCCAGCATTTCAGGAGGCCAAGGTGTGTGGATTGGTTGACCTCAGGAGTTTTTTCTTTTTACATATAAAAGATGCCAGGCCCGGTGCAGTGGCTCAAGCCTGTAATCCCAGCACTGTGGGAGGCCGAGGCGGGTGGATCACGAGGTCAAGAGATTGAGACCATCCTGGTCAACATGGTGAAACCC
>NW_016109449.1:0-1302 GCF_001604975.1 Cebus imitator | reverse complement strand
GTGAACACAGCTCACTGCTGCCTCGACCTCCCCAGGCTCCAGTGATCCTGCCGCCTCAGCCTCCTGAGTAGCTAGGGCTACAAGCGCACGCTACACCAGCTAAGTTTTTTCTGTTGTTGTTTTGCTTCTTCACCACCCTCCCACCCGTTTTTGTTTCTGTCGAGGCAGGGTTTGGCCATGTTGCCCAGGCTGGTCTCCAGCTCCCGGACTGAAGCAAACCACCCGCCTCGGCATCTAAAGGTGCTGAGATTACAGGTGTGAGCCACCATGCCCGGCCTCGTATTTTTTTTAAGCCCTTTTTTTTTTAAAAGTGAAAAATTCCAAAGGATGGGGAAAGTGGATCGAGCAGGTCAGTCCATCCCTGTTGTTAGAAATAAAGCCCAGGCCGGGCGCAGTGGCTCACGCCTGTAATCCCAGCACTTTGGGAGGCCAAGGCAGGAAGATCACCTGAAGTCAGGAGTTCAACACCAGCCTGGCCAACATGGTGAAACCCCGTCTCTACTAAAAATACCAAAAACTAGCCGGGCGTGGTGGTGCGTGCCTGTAGTCCCAGCTACTTGGGAGGCTGAGGCAGGAGAATTGCTTGAACCCAGGAGGTGGAAGTTGCAGTGAGCCGAGGTCGTGCTACTGCACTCCAGCCTGGGCGACAGAGTGAGACTCCGTTGGAAAGGGGAAAGGAATGACAGAGCCCAAATGCCCTGAGTGTGGCCAACAGGGTTTCCCTGGGTGTCTTGGCTATTGGGACAGATGTGAAGAGGGTCTAGGCCTGTCATGGTCCTCAGGGTGCAGAGTCTCAGGTAGAAAAGGAGGCGTGGGCCAGGTGAGGATCCAACATGGAGGACGCTGCCATTTGGACCGTGCTGTTGCTCTTGGGAGCCGGAGCAGGGGGCAGACCAGGCCACACAGGACAGCCAGTGCTGAATCCCCGGAGACCAGCTGACCTTCCTAGACCAGGGAGGACAGAACTGCCCTCATCAGGCAGCTGGGGCTGTTGTCCTCTTTGGGTCAGTCTGATCAGGGCATGACGACTCTCCTGCGCTGGTGCCCAGGCAGCCCCAGCACCCCAGCAGCCCACAGAGATGGCAGTGCCCTTCTGCCATGTCTTATCTGTTGCCCCCTGGAAGCCCCCTCCCACTCAGGAGCCCCAGGACTTGGAAGGAACCTCAGGCAGGTGACACGTTTCCATTTGGAATCGTTTAATGTGTCTACTTCTTCCACGCATAATTATAAAAGAATAAGAATTGACAAAAATATTTTCTTTCCATAATATGTAGAGGTGTTTCTCTTTTTTTTTTTTTTTTT
>NW_016109448.1:3850-4874 GCF_001604975.1 Cebus imitator | reverse complement strand
GGGAGGCTGAGGCAGGAGGATTTCTTGAATCTAGGATATGGAGGTTATAGTGAGCCAAGATCGTGTCACTGCACTCCAGCCTGGGCAACAGAGTGAGACTCCATCCTCCACCACACACACACAAAATGTTAAAAAGTTTTTAATTAAAAAGTTTTAAATTTTATTTTGATATCAATTTTACACTGAAAATTTTAGTTTCTAAGAATATTAATATAATTTTATTTGTTATATATAAAAGTTTTAGAATAACAATACCAAAATTATTACTAACCATATAATTACTGAAAACAGTTTAAAATGTCTTTGATTTTTAAAAAATTCCATATATATTCCAGTAAGGATGCATAGCCAAATTATCGTGTTTTAAAACCATGTGAAATAATCCTTTCTGTATGGTTACAGAAAGCCACCAAGGCAATTCGAAGGGTAGATTTGTTTCCTTTTGCTTTTGATTTTTTTGAATTGATTTTCTTTTCCATTGTGATTTAATATTGTTTTATGATTACATAAACCTGGAGTCTCATCTACTTGGGAGGCTGAGTTGGGAGAATGAAGCCCCAGAGTATAAGAGTACCAGGCACTACGATCACACCTGTGAATGATCTGCACTTCTGTTTGGGCAACATAGCAAGACCCATCTCTAAAAAACAAAAACAAATACACAATACATTTACATGGTTTGAAATCAAATCTACAAAACAATGTATATTCTGAAAACTTTAGTTTTTATTCCTGGTCCCTCCACCCTATTCTTTCCCTCTCCCACAGGTTACTGAAATTTTTTTTTTTTTTTTTTTAGACGGAGTTTTGCTCTTGTTACCCAGGCTGGAGTGCAATGGCGCGATCTCGGCTCACCGCAACCTCTGCCTCCTGGGTTGAGGCAATTATCCTGCCTCAGCCTCCTGAGTAGCTGGGATTACAGGCACGCACCACCCTGCCCAGCTAATTTTTTGTATTTTTAGTAGAGACGGGGTTTCACCATGTTGACCAGGATGGTCTCGATCTCTTGACCTCGTGATCCACC
>NW_016109448.1:0-1175 GCF_001604975.1 Cebus imitator | reverse complement strand
AAAAAAAAAAAATTAGAAGGTACAAACTGTACTCCTACCCTTACCTCAGTCACCTACCTCCTCAATCACTCTTTTAAGTTTAAAAGTAGCATGTAGGCTCAGCACAGTGGCTCATGCCTATAATCCCAAAACTTTGGGAGGCTGAGGCAGGTGGATCACGAGGTCAGGAGTTCGCGACCAGCCTAATCAACATGGTGAAACCCCATCTCTACTAAAAATACAAAAATTAGCTGGGTGTGATGGTGCACACCTGTAATCCCAGCTACTCGGGAGGCTGAGGCAGGAGTATCGATTGAACCTGGGAGGCGGAGGTTACAGTGAGCTGAGACTGCGCCACTGCACTCCAGCCTGGTGCCTGGTGACAGAGCAAGACTGTCTCAAAAAAAAAAAAAGAAAAAGAAAAAGAAAAAAAAAAGTAGGCTGTAAAGTGACCAGAGTGGCAACGGTCACTTGGGAGTATGCATAAACGGAGAGAAGAGGGGGGCAGAGACCTGGGTACTCCTACTTTTAAAGACTGAGCTGGAGAACTGACAAATGATCTAAGAGTAAATGTCACTGAAGAAGGAGGGAAACCCAGAGATTGTTTTGCCCTAGAAGCAAAATAAGAATATATTTTAAGGAAACATATATCTAATACTGCTCAGATAAAATAAAAACAGAGTGACTGTTATATCTGGCAGAATGGAAACCATTAGTGATTTGGAAAACAGGAATCTCAGGGGAAATGGATTGAGGAGAAAATGTGGGGTAAAAGGCTAATCAGCAATTATGGTCAACTCAAGAAATGTTATGAAGGGGAGCAGAGAAACTTGCCTGGGGCTGGAGAGAGATATGTGGTCCAGATATTTTTTTTTCTCTCTTAAGATAGGAGCTATTATGGTGGATTGTTTAATGGTGGAAATAAACCATGAGAGAGGTAGAAATTGATTATACATGTGAGAGGGGATCATTTCCAGAGCAAAGTCCTTGAGGATGACTTTGCTAGCCTTCAAAATGAACAACAACCCTAGATCCATGGAACTAGAAGGTAACTTACATACAAAAGCAGACTGTAGTTTCAGTGGTCCTTGTCTGCTTTGATTTTTTTTTTTTTTTTTTTTTTTTTTTTTTTGAGATGGAGTCTTGCTCTGTCGAGCAGGCTGGAGTGCAGTGGCACGATCTTGGCTCACTGCAAC
>NW_016109447.1:0-4875 GCF_001604975.1 Cebus imitator | reverse complement strand
TTTTGTTTTTTTTTTTTTCACAGCAGCCCTCTAATTCCACCAAACCCACTGGATTAACAAAAACCTGAAAGTAAAATAGCACAAAATGATATCCCTGCATGAGCTACTATTATACTTTGCAACCTACAATTACACGGGTTCAATCTAAATGCCCTAAGACATTATTTCATTAATTCAAGCCATTTCAGGACTGGTAAATATTTTCTTTTCTTGGGTTTTCTATTATTACTATGTTTCAGCAGAGAATGATGAGGCAGGCAAAGGCCACCTAAACGAGCATAGTGTGGAGCCAACTGCACAGTCAAGATGACAGGAAGGGGAGGGGCTGGCACAGGGATGGGGACCACAGTGGACAAAGTCCATTTGGAGGGGAAAAGAGAAACAATGAGCAGAAAGAGAGAAAGAGATCAAAGAGGGGGACCAGTGGCGATCAAGGTGGAGCTCTCAGGCTGGTAGATTGAGGTCATCTGTTGCCCGTGGCTGGTGCCAGTTATCCCGACAGCAGGGTCTGGCACAGCTGAGTGCCATGGACATCGGGCATGCGCAGGGGCTGGAGACTCACAGCGGATTGAAAGCCCCGTGTTGGAGGTGTCCTCAGGTCTCCGAGTCAAACCTTTTAAAGAGGTTTCCTCCCGTGACAGAATCCTTGGACCAATGTAAATGCACAGTGTGTAGTTAATTGACTTTCCGAGAGAAGAAAAAATAGCTCTAACATTCTTAGTTGGTCCAAAATCTTCCTTCTATAAAACAGCTTTCAGGATTGGAAAAGAGGATTTGGAGAGGACTGTGGAGCTTGAGCAAAGGGTGCAAATGAATGCATGTGTATGGGTGGGCAGCACCATTGAGAGGCTTGCAGAACACTTTTACAGAATATTTCTCCACTCCTGATTCATTCCAGAGGAGACAAGGGGGTTAAGAGGAGGGAGCTGGGAAAGATAAGGGATCTCGATTCTGTGAGCAGCTCTGCCACTTCTCAGCTGTGACCTAGGGAAAGTTATGTAACTTCTGAAGCCACCATTTCCTCAACTACAAGAAGAAAATAAAAACAGCACCTATGCATAGAATTACTAGGAAATGATCCAGGTACCATGCTTAGCCCATTTCTGGGCACATATTTGACCTCAGATGCAAGGTAGTATTAATTGAAGCATTTTTAATAGTATGAATAGAACTGGACCTTATGGGCCAGGCGCAGTGGCTCACGCCTATAATCCCAGCACTTTGGGAGGCCGAGGGGGGCGGATTACGAGGTACGGAGTTCGAGACCAGCCTGGCCAACAGCGCGAAACCCTGTCTCTACTAAAAATACAAAAAGTAGCCAGGCTTGGTGGCGGGCACCTGTAATCCTAGCTACTCAAGAGGCTGAGGCCAGAGAATCGCTTGAACCTGGGAGGTGGAAATTGCAGTGAGCTGAGATCATGCCATTGCACTCCAGCCTGGGCAACAAGAGTGTAACTCCGTCTCAAAAAAAAAAAAAAAAAAAGACTCTGGAGCTAAAGCAGTGGCTCATGTCTGTAATCCCAACACTTTGGGAGGCCCAGGCAGGAGGATCATTTGAGTTCAGGAGTTCAAGGCCAGCCAGGGCAACATAGGAAGACCCCCATCTCTACTAAAAAAAAAAATTGTTTTTAATTAGCTGGCATCATGGCCCACACCTGTAGTCTCAGCTACTCAGGAGACTGAGGCAGGAGGATCATTTGAGGCTGAGAGATCAAGGCTGCAGTGAACTTTGATCATGTCACTGCACTCCAGCCTGGATGACAGAGCAAGACCCTGTTACAAAAAAGAATCTGAACCTCACTATAAGACAAACCAAAAAAACTGCTTTCTCCTGGAAAAAAACCTTTACATGTTTACCTACATTCTTTTCACAGTTATCATTTATGGCAAGTTTTAAGGCATACAAAGTTGGAGTATTATTGTTGGTGTTAAATTTTATTGCTGTGGCTTTAAAACATAAACAAAAAAATAATTCCTTCTTAAGTAGTTGGAAATTGTAATCATACTCCTGGGAATAGATTTTACTGCATGGATACTGTAAAGCACAAAGATAATAAACTTAAATTGCAGAATTAGTATTGAGAATAAATTTTATTGCTCTGGCTAGCACACTGAGAAGTAGGATTCATAACTCTTTTTTTTTTTTTTTTTTTTTTTTGAGCAGCTGGTTTATGTAGAATGACTCTGGGTCTGCTATGTAGGGAAGATCAAAGGTTACCAGCATCACAAATCATGTGTCCTGATGAGGAACCGGGGCCCATGGGAGCAGCTTGATTCTTACAGGTGCTCTGGGACCTGGAGAGAAGCTGGCCCCGGCACCAGTGTCTGGCAGGCAGGCAGGCTGAGAAGACTACCTCCACCTCCTCTTCTCAGCATTGAGGAGAGGTCATCTGGGTTGCTACTAACTTCTCCCCCACACCACTCCCCTGGAGATGTCTCTGCACTCCCCAGTCTCTACAGGGTCCGGATTGCAGTCCAGTTTTGAAAAGCTCTACAGATCAAGAATGGAGTTGTGCTTGGGTGTTGGATGGTCTTTCTCTTTGTGAACATTCCCTGCTCACTCTGCATCCATCTCAGTGCGGGGACAGTCACACACTTAACCAGGGATTGGAAGCCATTCTTGACTCTCCCTCACCACCTATATATCTGCCACTCACCAGCCCTGCAAATCGTACCTCCGTAGGTGTCCCTCAGATTCCTGGCTTGCTCCCCACCCCATTTCAGACTCCATCATCTGTCCCTGGCAGTTTTATTATTTGTTAAGTTTTCTTAAAAGACTTGGTCTTGCTCTGTCATCCAGGCTAGAGTGCAGTGGCACGATCACAGCTCACTGTAGTCTCAAACTCCTGGGCTCAAGCAATCCTCCCTCCTAAGCCTCTGAGAAGCTGGGACTGCAGGCTCGGGCCACCACACTGGCTCTCACTGGCACTTTTATTACAGCCTCTTTCCTCCATGCTTATCGCTATAATGATGACCATTGTTACTGAGCACGAATGAAGTGCCAAGAACTGAGCTTAGTGCCTGGTATCAGTATCTCGTTTGTCCCTCATAACATCCCTGTGAAGGAAGGATATATTTTTTTCATAAATGAGGAAACTGAGGTTCAGAGGTTAACTATTAAAAGATATAACTTACTTTTTTAAATCACCAGGTCCAAGCAGAAAGTAAATCTTAGATCCTTTCCTACTCTTCAATGACTCCCTGCTATCATTCCTTGTTTCCTTCCTTCCTTCTTCCAACAAATAGGCAACTTAGCGTGAAACTCACGAACACGGCCAATGTCTCCAGACTCAAACATCATGATGCAGGTAACTGTAGCTTTCACAGGGTAACTGGTAGTTCTTGGGATGTCATTTGCTCTTGTCTGCAACATAACCCATTTCCATTTCATTGTCTAACTTCTACTTATTTTAGACATCATTTCCATCAGGAAGCCACTCTTACACTACGCACTTCCAGACTTGTAAGCATGCACACACGTAAAGCTGGGTACGTGGCTCCCCGCCCGCTTCCCGGGCACCCTGGGCATCTCCCTATCACAGCACTCATCATGTTCCATTGTAACCATCTGCTTTGTCTTAGAAATGCCACTGGACTGTCACTTGCCTGACAGCAGAGACTGTGTCTTCTGTCTGAACTCCCAGAATCTGATACCTGAATCCTAGCACACAATGACTACTCAAAGGCAGCTTACTGAATGAATGCAAGAGCAAATGAATAGTCTAAACTACAGTGAACTCAACAGCAATGATGAGAACAATGACACATAAGCCTTTCCAGTCTCAAAGAAATATCAAGTCATGCCTTTTATTCACTTTGAGGAACGAAACTACTATACTTTTTCAAATTCAGTCTGCAGTTACCCACCTGTTCTCATTCTAATGCCAGTACAGCCAGTACAGTGTTACCTATCAGCTCATGGCAGGATTTAATTGACGGAGAATAAGAAGTTCCTTTCAGTGCTCTTCAGCAAGTGCATGAAAAATAGCACCTTAGCAAGCACACATGTAAATGTTGGGAGTAACATTTACCATGTTTACAGCAAGGTTGGAATGCTTCAGGTAGTTAAAGAAATTAGAAGGTTGTGTAAGTTCAAATTTTCCGCAGTTCCAGAGTTGGCTCAAGTCCTGCGAGCTTTTTGTTTGAGAGAAAACTCCTAAGTTCTCAAGTTATGTGAAGTTCTTTGCTTTGCAAATGGTCCCCACTGAGGTCATAAATTCCAAGAGTCAAAGAGTATGGAATTCGGGAATATAGAGAGTGGGAGAAGGTGACACAAACCAGGCCTCTGACCCTGGCTGTTCTCGGCTGGCTCCTGCCTCTGTTTCTGTTTCCATAGAAACAGCCATCCGATCAGCAAAAATAAGTTCAAGACTCTTCACTTTGTTTTCCTTTCTTCTTCCTTGGAGATAATCACTCAAGGTTTTGTTAATTAGAGAAAATGAGCTCCTGGCTGAAATTTAGAATGTTTCAAAGTTCAACATTAGCAGAAACAAAGTGGGAAGTCTGTCTGCACACTGGCCTGCCCCTGTGACAGCTGTCCATCCTTATCTGGGAAAAGGTGTTCACAACCTTTGCATCCACAATCATCTTCCAAGTCACTTACAGCAGTTGGATAACCTTTATGACTGCACACATTGCTGGGTATTCAGGATGGTCCCTATCAAACTGAGATGAATGTGTTCCATAATGTCTGTTTTTATTACATTAGTCTGGGAAGATGAAATCAAAAGGACTACTTTCAACAAAAATGTCCTGTGTCGACAGTTCAATACTCTTTCTACAGGCCCTGGTGATTGCCCTTATTGTATGCCGGATAAAGGCTAAATGCGCAGCTACCTGCTAGTTTGACAAAGCCGTTCTCTCGTCAGCAGGTTG
>NW_016109446.1:3476-4876 GCF_001604975.1 Cebus imitator | reverse complement strand
TTTTTTGAGTTGGAGTCTTGCTCTGTCACCCAAGCTGAAGTGCAGTGGCATGATCTCGGCTCACTACAACCTCCACCTCCCGGGTTCAAGCAATTCTCTGCCTCAGCCTCCCGAGTAGCTGGGATTACAAGCAACTGCCATCATGCCCAGCTAATTTTTGTATTTTTAATGGAGACTGGGTTTTGCCATCTTGGCCAGGCTGGTCTTGAGTTTCTGACCTCACATGATCTGCCCACCTCAGCCTCCCAAAGTGCTGGGATTACAGGCATGAGCCACCACACCTGGCCTAATTTTTGTGTTTTTAGTAGAGATGGGGTTTCACCATGGTGGCCAGGCTGGTCTCGAACTTCCAACCTCAGGTGATCCACTTGCCTCGGCCTCCCAAAGTGCTGGGATTACAGGCATGAGCCACCTCACCCAGCCAGCTGTGTGATCTTAAAAAACTTACCTCCCGTCCGGGAACCTCAGCTTCCTCATATTCAGGAGGGAGTAAATGCCACTCAGTTCATCGTCACGGTTAGATGTGGTGATGTAACATGTCTGGCATCTTCTCAGCTCATTCATTTTTCGCTCAGACCATCCCACTGGGGAATCCCTGTATATCCACGTTCTAATGCTGGATATTTTGAAACACGTACTTTATACATCCTGGATAAAATAGATGAGGCCCTTTAGGAAAGAAATGGGCATCAGTGCGCATTATCAGAGCAGCAAGGTGACAAAGCAGCTGGAGCCCGCCAGGCTGGGGCTGTGCCTGGCAGCGCACACAGTGCAGTTGTCAGCAGGAGAGGTGCATGGAGCTCATTAGACACATTTTGAAATTGGAAAAAGACTGTACCACGTGTAGCATGGGGACTGCCAGAGTCATGAATCGTTATAATCGCACCTTTCCAGTTAAGCCAAACCACCAGCAATAAAGCCTGATGGCGAAGGACAGTTTCATTCCCTTATGGAAAGAAGTGTAGAGAGGGCGGCTGGGCGCGGTGGCTCACTCCTGTAATCCCATCACTTTGGGAGGCCGAGACGGAAGGATCACGAGTTCAGGAGTTTGAGACCAGCCTGGCCAATACGGTGAAACCCCATCTCTACTAAAAATACAAAAAATAGCTGGGTGTGGTGGCAGGTGCCTATAATCCCAGCTACTTGGGAGGCTGAGAGAGGAGAATCGTTTGAACCTAGGAGGCGGAGGTTGCAATGAGCCAAGATGACACCATTGCACTTCAGCCTGGGCCACAGGGCGAGATATCAAAAAGAAAAAAAGAAGTGCAAGGCCGGGCGCGGTGGCTCAAGCCTGTAATCCCAGCACTTTGGGAGGCCGAGGCGGGTGGATCACGAGGTCAAGAGATCGAGACCATCCTGGTCAACATGGTGAAACCCCGTCTCTATTAAAAATACAAAAA
>NW_016109446.1:0-1229 GCF_001604975.1 Cebus imitator | reverse complement strand
AAAATTAGCTAGGCATGGTGGTACACGCCTATAGTCCCAGCTACTTGGGAGGCTGAGGCAGGAGGATCACTTGAACCTGGGAGGCAGAGTCTGCAGTGAGCCAAGGTTGCCCACTGCTCTGGGTGACAGAGTGAGACTCCATCTCAAAAAAATAAATAAATAACTAGACATCATTACTATAAGAAAAGGGAAAAGGGGGGTTCTTTTTTTTTTTTTTTGAGACAGTTCACTTTGTCACACCCAAGCTGGCAAGCCGGACTGCAGTGGCGCGATCTTGGCTCACTGCAACCTCTGCTTCCTGGGTTCAAGTGATTCTTTTGCCTCAGCCTCCTGAATAGCTGGGACTACCGGCGCACACCACCACGCCACCATGTCCGGCTAATTTTTTTGTATTTTTAGTAGAGACGGGGTTTCACCCTGTTGGCCAGGCTGATGTCAAACTCCTGACCTTGTGGTCTGCCCGCCTCAGCCTCCCAAAGTGATGGGATTACAGGTGTGAGCCACTGAGCCCAGCCAAAAAGGGGGTTTCTTTATTAACAGCCCCCTACTATCTCTGTTCCAGCCCCACAACAAGAAGAGACCCCTGCAGCCACCGAGTTCCCACTGGAGCCACGTCTAGGGGAGCTCACAGCGACAGAGGTGACCCCCAACTCCGTGGGCCTCTCCTGGACGGTCCCTGAGGGCCAGTTTGACTCCTTCATGGTCCAGTACAAGGACAGGGACGGGCAGCCCCAGGTGGTACCTGTGGCTGCAGAGCAGCGGGAGGTCACAGTCTATAACCTGGAGCCTGAGAGAAAATACAAGATGAACTTTTATGGACTACATGATGGGCAACGCGTAGGCCCTCTGTCTGTGGTCATCGTGACAGGTGAGTGACGGGAGGAGGTAGTCCCCGTCTCTGGTTACCCAGAGCTTCCCCAACCTATGGCACTTCTCCCAACCCTACCTTGGCACCGCCGCTCCCTCACTGAGGGGCTAGATCTCCTCGGGCCCTGCCTTGGTCACCCTGCCTTGGTCACCCTGCCAGTCTACCTGTTCTCTGACTCCTTTACTCCTCCCAGGCCTGCAGCCTTCTCAGCCCTCCAGCTCCTTCCCCATCTCCACTCTGCCGGCTGCCTAGGGGAATGTCTTCTTTCCATTTGGCCTAAATTCAGCCACAGACTTTCTTTCCCCTGCTCCAACTGTCCACATCCGTTTCTACCCCTTCTCTTTACAACCCTGCTGTGACT
>NW_016109445.1:2297-4878 GCF_001604975.1 Cebus imitator | reverse complement strand
TCCCAGCTACTCGGGAGGCTGAGGTGGAAGAATCGCTTGAACTCAGGAGGCAGAGGTTGCAGTGAGCCGAGACTGTGCCACTGCACTCCAGCCTGGTGACAGAGCAAGACTCCGTCATAAAAAAAAAAAAAAAATTATTTTTGTAGACACAGGGTCTCCCATGTTGCCCAGGCTGGTCTTGAACTCCTGGCCTCAAACAATTTTTTTGCTTCGGCCTCCCAAAGCTCTGTTATTACAGGCGTGAGCCACTGCACTGAGCCTTGAACTTTAGAAAAGAAAGAAAAAAAAAAACTGATGCTCAAAGAGCATAAGGTATAACATTCAGGAGGTCCCCCAGTTTTTAATTGGCACAGCAAGGATTTGAGTCAGATACTTCTGATTCCCAAGCCCCAAGCTCTTGAAGCCATACTATCTGTCTTTCAAATGATACTTTTCATATTAGTCTTTAGTTAGAGCTGAGGTGACAATAAGTGGCTCTTCAGTGGAGGCATTTCTGCAAGTAGAGATGACAAAGGCCAAGCAGAGCCTCCTAGAATACTGTATGGGGTCACCAGATCTCAGAGCTGGCCCTCTGCTTTTAGGTCAAATGATGGCTTCTAAAAGTTCTCTCCAAACTAATCAGACCGTAAAGGACTTACACATAAAAAAGCAAATTCACAAAAAACTAATTATATACAGCAGAATGTCCATCTATTAATGCATTGATTTACAGATGGAGCAGAATGTGGTGTGAAAAGAGGGCTTCTGCATAGTAAATAATAATTGATGCCGGGCTCGGTGGCTCACTCCTGTAATCCCAGCAATTTGGGAGACCGAGGTGGGTGGTTCACAAGGTCAGGAGATCGAGATCATCCTGGCTAAAATGGTGAAACCTCGTCTCTACTAAAAATGCAAAAACTTAGCCAGGTGTTGTGGCACACACCTGTGGTCTCAGTTACTCAGGAGGATGAGACAGGAGAATCGCTTGAACCAGGGAGGCAGAGGTTGCAGCGAGACGAGATTGTACCACTGCACTCCAGCCTGGGCGACATTTGTTATTTATTGTACCACTGCACTCCAGCCTGGGCGACATTTGTTATTTATTGTACCACTGCACTCCAGCCTGGGCAACATCTCTATTTATTAGAGACTTCTTCTCTAAATAAATAAAGGTTGAAGGAAAGAAGGAAGAGCAAGCAGAGGCTCCAATTGAGATCAGGAATTTCCTTGGAAAGCATAATAGTAATAATACCTTCCACACATCAGGTTTACAGACCGTATCTCATGGAATCCTCACGCTGACAATGTGAGGTTGGCAAGGCAAATGTTGTTACTTTATGCCCAATTTGCAAGTGAAGAAATTCAAGGTTGAAGATGTTAAATGACTTGCCCAACCTCACACAAGTGATGGACTCTGGACAAATTGTTCTATGTTTCTTCCTCTTTACCACTTGGCCATGAACTTGGCACCCATCCTGACCCATGTGAGGAATGGAGCCCTAACAAATTCCTCCATGTCTCTGCTTTAGTGGCTATAATCTCGTTCTTCTTCCTCTGGACCTGCTTTCACAGTGGGTTGGTCACTGAGTCCAGGGTGCAGTTCTGTATAACAGCTGAATTCTAGGGAATAAACAACTTATTTGGTAGGATTTTTTTTTGAGGCAGGGTCTCACTGTGTCATCCAGGCTGGAATGCAGCGGTACTCATGGCTCACTGCAGCCTCAACTTTCCAGGCTCAGGTGATTCTCCCACTTCTTCCTCCTGAGTAGCTGGGACTACAGGCGCGTGCCACCATGCCAAGCTAACTTTTTGTATTTTTGCATTTTCGTAGAAATGGGGTTTCACCGTGTTAGCCAGGATGGTCTCAATCTCCCGACCTCATGATCAACCCACCTCGGTCTCCCAAAGTGCTGGGATTACAGGCATGAGCCACCTTGTCCGGCTAGTTTAGTAGTTCTTTAGGGAAGACTTCTTTCCCTGAAAGAGCAGTTTATCATGTGGAGTCTCATAGATCTTTACTGCCATAATAAACAATGGTTGAAGACACTGCTATGCGTTAGTATCAGTCATGGTGCTGGGCGTGGTGGGGAGTGCCTGTAGTCCCAGCTGCTCCGGAGGGTGAGCCCAGAAGGATTGCTTGAGTCCAGGAGTTCTGGGCTATAATATGCTATCCTGATCGGGTATCCGCACTAAGTTTGGCATCAATATGGTGACCTCCCAGGAGCTGGGACCACCAGGTTGCATAAGGAGGGGTAAACCAAGATGAAAATGGAGCAGGTCAAAACTCTCATGCTGATCAGTAGTGGGATCACACTGGTGAATATCCACTGCATGCCAGCCTAGGCAACATAGCAAGACCCCCATCTCTAAAGAAAGAAAAATTCAGGCCGGGCGCGGTGGCTCAAGCCTGTAATCCCAGCACTTTGGGAGGCCGAGGCGGGTGGATCACAAGGTCAAGAGATCGAGACCAGCCTGACCAACATGGAGAAACCCCGTCTCTACTAAAAATACAAAAAATTAGCCGGGCATGGTGGCGCATACCTGTAATCTCAGCTACGTGGAAGGCTGAGGCAGGAGAATTGCCTGAACCCAGGAGGCGGAG
>NW_016109445.1:0-1172 GCF_001604975.1 Cebus imitator | reverse complement strand
AAAAAAAAAAAAAGCTCCAAATATATTGAAAATATGTCAGGAAGCTTTGAAGATTTTCTCTGGACAAATGGTCTACAGTAAGCCCTCCCCTCCTTGCTGGTAGCCCAGAGCCTGACGTTGCCCTTTCTGGGGCACTCTGACTCCACCAACTCTGCCCAGCACAGGGCCTGGCTATACCCTAGGCATGACATCTTTCCTTGTCTGCCAGCTCACTTTCTGCCCTTTCCAGGAAAGGGCATGAAAAATTAGCCGGGCATAGTGGCTTGTGCCTGTAATGTGATCAATTTTTGCCTCACTTGCTCTTCCTGAGTCCAATCCTTGGTGAGACCTTTTGGGGAGGTGTATGGGGCAGGGGTGGAAGAAGTAAGTTCTGAAGACAAGCACTTGCTTCACAGTGTTGACCTGACTTTGCCTTGTGGATTTCCAATAGAATGAATTTCTGGCCTCAAGAATGTCAGGGGAACCTGGGATGCTTGAAGCCTACAGTACCTTTCAGGCAAAAGAACTAAATTATCTAAGGATAGAGATGTTAGACTCAGTCATTTGTGTCCAGCTGTGAAACACACATGTGTACACATCATCTGCATGTGGGCCTGTTTTTCAAGGATCCTGGTATAGCGTTCTTTTTAGTAAATAGTCAAGGCCCACCTGGATGGCAAAAGAAGCCAAGGCCTGGTTATCTCAGCAGACAAGTAAAAGCATAATTGCCACCCCAACCTCCACTTCACTAGCCCATTCCTGATGCCATTCAGAAGGCTCAAAACAGACTGATGTGTGGCCACTTTTCCCATTGTTCTCATCAGATTGCCACAGATCATAGCCTGGCCCAAGCAAAAGATGTAAGACTTGCTGAAAAGGGGCATCCTGGAATCTCTACATCTCTCCCCTTTTCTCCCTGGTTACCAGTTTCACCCAGTCAAGGTTCCTGAGCTGATGGAAAGGAAGTCTTGTCGGTCATGGTGGCTCATGCCTGCAATCCTAGCACTTTGGGAGACTGAAGTGGGAGGATCATGAGGTCAGGAGTTTGAGACCAACACCAAGATGGTGAAACCCTGTCTCTACTAAAGATACAAAAATTAGCCAGGCATGGTGGTGTGCGCCTGTAATCCCAGCTACTCAGGAGGCTGAGGCAGGAGAATCACTTGAACCTGGGAGGCAGAAGTTGCAGTGAG
>NW_016109444.1:3546-4883 GCF_001604975.1 Cebus imitator | reverse complement strand
GGAGAATTGCCTGAACCCAGGAGGCGGAGGTTGCGGTGAGCCGAGATCGCGCCATTGCACTCCAGCCTGGGTAACAAGAGCGAAACTCCGTCTCCACAAAAAAAAAAAAAAAAAAAAGAAAGGTCAGTCTTATTGGTGCCTGATGCTGGGACACTGAGTACACACACACACACACACGCACACATATGCACGTACACACATGCACACACACACGTGCACACACACCAGCCCAGGAGAGGGGTTCAGATCTTAATACAGCTTACTTGGGGTAGAGGGTCTTAAAACCCCTGAAGATCCATTTCACGTTTACGGGAAGCCTCAGGTAGTCTTGTCCAGGGGCAAAAAAAAAAAAAAAGGTGCCCAAAAACTTCAAAAACAATAGAGATAATTTGTAAAACCTTCACTGAATTTAAAATCCATCCAGTTAATGAAAAGTCTCATTACATTAAACCAATGAAAACAATGACAAACATTTACAGCTAAAAATAGACTTATTTTACTTTTTTTATACTATTTTTAACTCAAGTTGACTTAAATTATTAGATGTATTCGGTGGGTCTCTTCTGTTGATTTTCAGATGAACACCACTCTACAGATAGGTCTTCATGATCAAATAAATGAGGAGAAGACTGTCATCATTTTAGCTTATCTAGAAATCTGTTCCTGCTGCCCACTGCTATATCTGATAACTGGTTCAGGATTGTGGCTCTGATACGCTTGCCGGGCAAGAAAACCCATAGCCATCTTTAAGTTTTACTTTTTATTCATTCAACAGTGCCTGGCACATAATAGGTCCCAATACATGTTTATTGAATGAATAAATAAATGATGACAATTTATCTGTCCTACTCTCCACCCAACCATCCATCCCTCCATCCATCCATCTGTCCATTGAGGCTTTTAGGGAGTGGTGGCTTCATGCCACACACTCAGCCAGGTGCTGAAGGTGGTTAAGAAGCCAAGGCTTGTCCTCAAGGGTCTCACAATCTATTGCAATGGTTGCAAAACTGGTCTCCTGTTAAGCATGCAGACTCCCGGGGTACCCTGGAGATTCTGATTCTGTAGGTTAGGTTATTTCAACATGGGGTGACAGTGGGGACCACTTTAAGAAACAGTGGAGCCTGGTGTAGTGGCTCATACCTGTAATCCCAGCACTTTGGGAGGCCAAGGTGGGTGGATCACGAGGTCAGGAGTTTGAGACCAGCCTGACCAACATAGTGAAACCCCGTCTCTACTAAAAATACAAAAATTAGCTGGACATGGTGGCATGTGCCTGTAGTCCCAGCTACTTGGGAGGCTGAGGCAGGAGAATCACTTGAACCTGAGGCAGAGTTTAT
>NW_016109444.1:0-1316 GCF_001604975.1 Cebus imitator | reverse complement strand
AAAAACAAAAAGAAAATATACGTGCTAGCTTTATTTTTTGCTCTCTGATGGTGTTTCTCCAATTTTATCTCTTTTTAATAGTATGAAAATCAAGCTCTCATGTTTGGAAAGTGGGGCACTTCTGGATTAGTAGGACGTCATAAATTTTCTGATGTCACAGGAAAAATAAAGCTTAAGAGGGAATTTTTTCTGCCTCCAAAAGGCTGGGAATGGGAAGGAGACTGGATAGTTGATCCTGAAAGAAGGTAAGTTGTCCATTTTCTGAGTAAAAAGGATAGCAATGAAATCTTTCTCTAGAAATTGCTAAATGTATTATATTTCCATCATCATTCTTGGTAATATGTGACACTCACTGAGCTGGACTAAGTCCATTGAAATCTACAGAAAGTTGAAAGGTGTTCCACCAGAAGACAGGCACCTGGTGGCCAGGCACTGTGGCTCATGCCTGTAATCCCAGCACTTTGGGGAGGCCCCGGTGAGCGGATCACTTAAGGTTCGGAGTTCGAGACCAGCCTGACCAACATGGAGAAACACTGTCTCTACTAAAAATACCAAACATTAGCTGGGTGCGGTGGCGCATGCCTGTAATCCCAGCTACTAGGGAGGTGTAGGCAGGAGAATCGGTTGAACCTGGGAGGTGGAGGTTACGGTGAACCGAGATTGCACCATTGCACTCTAGCCTGGGCAACAAGAGCGAAACTCTGTGTCAAAAAAGTACCTGGTAACTAACATTTTTGAGAACTTATTATGTGTGACTGTGTCAGGCAGGATGCTGGGCACTGGCGTCATCTTATTTAATCTTTATTACAGCCCTACAAGGGAAGTAGTGGCAAGAAGGATCTGAGATTTGACCCTACTTGCAAGAGAACAAGGTTACCTGCCATAGTTTCACAGATGCTGGCATGTGACTCCCGGGTTAGAATAAAAGAACTGTCTTGCCCACAGCAGTAGCAATGCCATGGTGTCAACATTTGCTTGACTTCCTCATGCCCCTGTTCCCACAGAGTAACATGAAGAGGGCCAGATGACACTTGTACATGCAGTAGATTGAATTATAACAGAGGGACTCTGACCTTAGGGAACTGGAATTTTTTATAATGGGCAGTAAGCAGGTTGACCCTTTGCTGCGCAGAGAGACGCTATCTTAGTGTTCCCCATAGAAACATCTTTGAGAAGATAGCCCATGACAAACGCCGTCAGTGCCTTGGCTTGCAAGAGGTGCAGAAACTTGAGAGACTCGCAGAGAATTATCTGCCAACAAGTAGTAGTATTGTAGGTATTGATCGACTTACGACCTATGCAACTTACGACCATTC
>NW_016109443.1:3476-4884 GCF_001604975.1 Cebus imitator | reverse complement strand
ATATATATATATATATATATATATATATATATATATAAAAGTGTTTGTAGAAAGTGATTTATTTAGGTACAGGGAAAGAAATAAATAGCTAACTCTCACACTGAGTGAAAGAAAGAAAAGCCGCTCTCACACTGAGAAGGGTTCCTAGAAGGGGGAAAACCAGAGAAGGAAACCTCCTCTCACACTGAGTGAGAGAATCCAGAAGGATGGAATCCAGGAGAGGAAAGGAAAGCAGCTTCCACACTGAGTGGAAGGGAATAGAGAGAGAGACGGAGTTTAGGTGGGGAAGACGGGCTTCCATGAGAGTGTGGAAGGTGACTTCAGAGGGAAAATCCAGGACAGAGAAAGACGGCTTGCATGAAGGGAGTGTTCATGGAAGGGGACCCAAACATGGAGTCTGAAGGGGTGTGGAAGAAGGAGACTTTTAACCTGAGAGGAACCCCCACCTTCTCTAAGACCCCGGGCCAATGAAAGGAGTTCCTCAGAACTTCCGCTGGAGTGATTGACTCTTAGTTTCTTCTGGCGCCTGGGAAATTCAAACATAAACCGTTAAATCTCCCGGATGGAGAGAGATGGGAGGGGGCGTGGCGCTAGGAAGTTCTTGCCCTTAAAACTATGCCTCCTTGTGGACCCGGAAAGAGAACACATTCCCTCATTATTACCTTCAGATTTTGTCTCGAACTCATTCTCCAGAAGTACTCACAGTTATGATTGCTGTGTCTCTGTCTAGACACTTTTCTCTGTACTTACGAAATCAAATGTACATACACTTAAATAGTACAATTTTTATTTTTATAAAAGTAAAATTGCTTTTTTTATATAGTCTTCATTAAATAGCTTTTTCATCTAACAATATATCTTGTATAACTTTCCATGTTGCTACTTATGGATCTATGTTTTTCTTTCCTTTTTTAAGAAACAAACCTGTTGCATTTAAACTGCAGTATAGTATTCCATTGTATGGATGTACGAAAGTTTTATTTAACCATTTCTATACTGGTGAATATTTAGGTTGTTTCCAATTTGTTTACTTTTATAAAGAATGTTGCAGTGAATATCCTAGGCAATTCCCCTCACAATCCTAGGAAAATACACACGTGTGTCAGTATTTTCCTAAGGTAACTGTGTAGGAGTTCAATTGTTGTGTCACAGACTATGTACATTTAATTGCCATATTTCCCTCTAAAGTGGCTGGATGAATTTACATTACCACTAATAGTGTATGGATGTCCTATGTATGTATGTGTGTATTTTTTGAGATAGAGTTTCACTCTAGTTGCCCAGGCTGGAGTGCAATGGGGCAATCTCGGCTCACTACAACCTTTGCCTCCTCGGTTGAATGAATTATTCTGCCTCAGCCTCCCGAGTAACTGGGACTACAGGCATGCGCCACCATGCCCAGCTAATT
>NW_016109443.1:0-1296 GCF_001604975.1 Cebus imitator | reverse complement strand
TAGAGACGGGGTTTCACCATGTTGACCAGGATGGTCTCGATCTCTTGACCTCGTGATCCACCCGCCTCGGCCTCCCAAAGTGCTGGGATTACAGGCTTGAGCCACCGCGCCCGGCCAAAAAGATATTATTATTAAAAGGCATTGAAGAATATGCTCTGATGTTCTTCAGACATTGTACACCACAGGAAAGGGGCTGAAGGGGGCAGAGAAAAAAATGCCATGGGAGAAAAATGGGAAGACAGAACAGGAAGAAGTTCTGTGGTAGAAAGCATAAGATCCAAATATTTGCCACCCTTGTTACAAACCAGACAATAGGGACCTTCCCAGTCGTGGATAACAATGTCATAGAGTACTGGTTAAGCGCCTTAGGAAAATGGAAGTCTGATTCTGGTGCTCTGTAAGTTTCAAGGAATTGGGGAGTGAGAGTGGTAACATCTATTGAGTGCCTACCACAGGACAAGCACCATGTCCTGTGCTTTACATACATTATCTTGTTTATGTCATCAAGAAACTCACAAATCTGGATCTTAACCCCATTTTACAGATGGAGAAATTGATTTGTGAATGTTCTGTGTCCCCTATTGGCCAACAAAATGTACCAACCTATCTCTTTCCCACCAACTCCTTTCTTTCACCTGAGGAGTCTGAATCTCTACATTTGTCTTTCTATCTCCTCATCTTTCATTGCTGAATCATACCTCAGGCAATCTTTTATCCATACATGTATATACACCTCTATTCCATTTGCACTCCTTTATTTTTAATCTCTTTCTTCCAAATGTTGCCCGATCACGTTAAGAAAATGTATTTATCCTTAACTTCTTCTCTCTCTTTTTTTTTTTAGATGGAGTTTCGCTCTTGTTACCCAGGCTGGAGTGTAATGGCACGATCTCAGCTTACTGCATCACTGCAACTTCCGCCTCTAAGGTTGAAGCAATTCTCCTGTCTCAGCCTCCCAAGTAGCTGGGATTATAGGCACCCACCACCACGCCTAGCTAATGTTTGTGTTTTTAGTAGAGACAGGGTTTCACAATATGGGCAAAGCTGGTCTTAAACTCCTGACCCTAAGTGATCTGCCTGCCTCGGCCTCCCAAAGTGCTGAGATTGCAGGCATGAGCTGCCGTGCCAGGCCCTATATAAATTTTTTTGTCCTTAACTTCTCTGAGCCTTTGTTTACTCATCTATAATAAGACAACTCAGGCCGGGTGTGGTGGCCCATGCCTATAATCCCAGCACTTTGGGAGGCAGAAGCGGGTGGATTACCTGAGGACATGAGTTTGAGACCAGGCTTGCCAA
>NW_016109442.1:3961-4886 GCF_001604975.1 Cebus imitator | reverse complement strand
GTGCTGGGCTTCCTGGGGGCAGCAGAGGAAACAGAAGAGCAAACACCAGCGGAGAGCAGAGACCTCGCTGCTTGCTCCCCTACTGCCTTGCCCAGGCAGGAAGACGACACCCTGGAGATCAGGGAGCAGCAGGGCTCCTCTGCAGGCATGAGGGAGGGCAGGGTCTGAGGGAGTGCCCAGAGACAAAGGGCACCCGATGGCTGCAGCGTGGGAGCAGGTGGGAGGCCTCCAGGCTGGGGAGGCAGGAGTGAGGCAAGGGGCAGGTGAGAAATGAGCAGAGGAGGTGAATCCAGCTCCTGAGACGCTGCAGAGGCAAGAGGTGATTCCATTAAGGAGGAAGATGTTTCTTCCTTAGCAAGGGTACAGCTCCGGCTCCCACTGAGGGTCTCAACCTCGGCTCCTTGCACAGCCCCCTTCCAGGCAGCTCTTGGCTCTGTGTGGAGCCACCATTCACTTGGTTAGGTCTAGCGACTTTCTCTGACCCCATCCAGTCACCACAAACTGCTGCTTCTAGGAGGTCATGTGCTTCTCTTTAGAACTGACTCCATTGTTTTCTTTCATTCCTTTTTAGAGACAGAGACTCACTCATTGCCCAGGCTCGTCTTGACTTCCTGGGCTAGAGTGATCCTCCAGCCTCGGCCTCCCAAAGTGCCAGGATTACACATGTGAGCTGTTTTTAGTGACACAAGTCTATCTCTCTGACTATATTGTCACTCCTGAGGGCAGCCATCTTGTCTGTTGGCACTTTTTCATCCCTTCCAATGCCCAGCCCTGTTTCTTTTACATATTAGGGGCTTAATTGATGGCCATGGAAGTAATCGGCACCTCCATATATATATTTTGAGATGGAGTCTCACTCTGTCATCCAGGCTGGAGTGCAATGGTGTGATCTCGGCTCACTGCAACCTCCACCTCCCAGGTTCAA
>NW_016109442.1:0-1321 GCF_001604975.1 Cebus imitator | reverse complement strand
GTGGGGCAGGCCAGGAAGGCTTTGTCCCCACAGAGCCAAGGATTGGAGCCAGAGAGTCAGTGGCAGGGCAGAGGCCTGGAGCCTGTTGTGGGCTTGCACCAGACCCTGTGTTTTGGGATTTTTGTTGTCATGCTCCCTGCCTTGCCCCGGTGGGGTTTCTGCAGTACCCAGCATTCTGCTGATGTAATCAGCAAGAGGCCAGATGATTACTGAGTCCAGTCAACTAAACAGGAAATTGGTGACCTGTGGCCCTTTGCAGGTGTCCAGTGGACAGATAGCTGTCCCTGAACGGCATCCACATCCACTCCCCCTCACAGAGATGCAGGGAAAGTTGAGAAGAAAGCCGCTTGGCCTCCTCCAAATGCAGACAAAGAAGATCGTTCCCATGGGTCCTCTGACCCCACCTACTTTTCAGAGACTACAGGTCCCCCAGAGTCTTTGAAGAATGGATTTGGGCTAAACATCTCTCAGGGGTCACAGTGGCTTGGTTGGGGTGGGGTCAGCAGAGCATGGGTGCCTCAGGTTTGGGAAATGGCTGCTGTGCACTCAGGGCCGTCCAACCCCACACAGAGGGCTTGCTCTGGGGTGTGTAGCTCTCTGTCCATGCTGGACATGGTCTCCTGGCTTCTCCGTCTCTCTCACAGATCCAAAGATGTGATTGTCATTGCAGAATCCATCTGAACAGCCGTGGGGTTCCAGACCAAGTTCCCAATGGTGGTGGCAGGGTTCGACCTGGTAACCCATGCTGTGAACACAAGGGCTGCCTGTTAATGGTGCATGCGGGCCTGCCTGTCTGGGTGGAGTGGCAGCTCCCCGGGATGCGAAAGCGATATGCCTGTGGTACCCCTAAAATCCCAGGGACAGGCTCAGCCTGCTGACCCAGCAGGGCTGCTCAGAGCTCAGCGCTGATCCTCTTCAGGGCCCTGCAGAGGCAGTCACTGGAGAAGGGAGAGCAGCCACTTGGCTAACAAGGAAAGTTCCAGAATAAGGATGACATTCAGGGAGTTCTGATGACAGTAATGGGTTCATTCCCCATGGCCCTGACTGTGCCCTTTTTTCTAACCCACACTGCTCACCAAGGTTTGGCTCTGAAACTCTCACTGCCTCCTGTAGCATGCAGGTTGGAGGGTGGGGGATAATATCTGGAAACAGAGTCCAGGATGGAGCCAGCTCTTTGCAGATACTCAAGGTAGTGATATTTGTCCCTGCCCTCTTTTCTATTCCATTTTCTTCCTCACTTATATGTTTTGTTTTTAGACTAAGTCTCACTCTGTCACCCAGGCTGGAGTGCAGTGCTGTGATTTCAGCTCACCACAACCTC
>NW_016109441.1:2624-4889 GCF_001604975.1 Cebus imitator | reverse complement strand
CTTAGAATCGCCCCTTGCCAGGAACTACAGAAATATCAAAGTCAGCTGGGCACGGTGGCTCATGCCTGTAATCCCGACATTTTGGGAGGCTAAGGCTGGAGGATTGCTGGTGGCCAGAAAGTTTGAGACCAGCCTGGGCAACATATCAAGACAAGACCCCATCTCTACAAAAAGTCAAAAAATTAGCTGTGCATGGTGGTGCACCTGTGGTCCCAGCTACTCCAGAAGCTGAGGTGGGAAGATTGCTTGAGCTCAAAAGGTGGAAGCTGCAATGAACCATGTCTACACCACTACACTCCCAGCCTTGGTGACAGAGAGACCCTATTTAAAAATATATAAAAATAAAAAGCAGGCCAGAAAGGAAGAGGTTAAGAGAGTAAATTTTATGTTATGCGTGTGTCACTGCGGTGGTTTTGAGACAGAATCTAACTCTGTTGCCCAGGCTGGAGGGCAGCAGCATGATCATAGCTCACTGCAGCCTCAACCTCCTGGGCTCAAACAACCCTCCCACCTTGGCATCCCATAATGCTGGAACTACAGAAATATCAAAGTCAGCTGGGCATGGTGGCTCACACCTATAATCTTGGCATTTGGGGAGGCCGAGGTGGGAGGGTTGCTGGTGGCCAGAAAGTCTGAGACCAGCCTGGGCAACATATCAAGACCCCATCTCTACAAAAAGTCAAAAAATCAGCTGTACATGGAGGTACACCTGTGGTGTCAGCTACTCCAGATGCTGAGGTGGGAGGATCACTTGAGCCCAGAAGGCGGAGGCTGCAATGAACCGTGTCTACACCACTGCACTCCCAGCCTTGGCAACAGAGAGAGATCACATTTTAAAAAATATAAAAACAGGCCGGGTGCGGTGGCTCACCCCTGTAATCCCAGCACTTTGGAAGGTCGAAGCGGGCAGATCACAAGGTCAAGAGATTGAGACTATCCTGGCCAACACAGTGAAAACCCGTCTCTACTAAAAACACAAAAATTAGCCTGGTGTGGTGGCAGGCACCCGTAGTCCCAGTTGCTCGGGAAGCTGAGGCAGGAGAACCGTTTGAACCCAGGAGGCAGAGGTTGCAGTGAGCGGAGATCGTGCCACTGCATTCCACCCTGGATGACAGAGCAAGACTCCATCGCAAAAATTAATAATAATAGGCCAGGCACGGTGGCTCATGCCTATAATCCCAGCACTTTGGGAGGCCGAGGCGGGTGGATCATGAGGTCAGGAGATCGAGACCATCCTGGCCAACATGGTGAAACCCCCGTCTTAAAAAAAAAAGAAAAAAAATCAAAATAATAATAATAACAAATAAAAATAAAAAGCAGGCCAGAAAGGAAAAGGTTAAGAGAGTAAATTTTATGTTCTGCGTGTGTGATTGTGGTTGTTTTGAGACAGAATCTAACTCTGTTGGCCAGGTTGGAGGGCAGCAGCATGATCATAGCTCACTGCAGCCTCAACCTCCTGGGCTCAAACCACCCTCCCACCTTCGCCTCCCGAAGTGCTGGGATTACAAGCTTGAGCCACCGTGCTGGCCATTTTAACTTGTTTTTTTGAGATGGAGTCACCCAGGCTGGAGTACAGTGGCTGGATCTCGGCTCACTGCAACCTCTGCTTCCTAGGCTCAAGCGATTCTCCTGCCTCAGCCTCCCAAGTAGCTGGGACTACAGGTGCCCGCCACCACATCAGGCTAATTTTTGTATTTTTAGTAGAGACAGGGTTTCACCATGTTGGCCAGGCTAGTCTTGAACTCCTGACCTTGTGATCTGCCCGCCTCGGCCTCCCAAAGTGCTGGGATAATAGGCGTGAGCCACCATGCCCAGCCCCAATATTCCTGCTTTCAATTGGTGGAGGTATACACCCAGAAGTGGCTTTGCTGTGTCATCCAGTTCTAAGATTTTTAAAGTGTTTGAATCCGTTGATCACTAAGGACCCTATGAAGTGGGGATCCCACTCACAATCCTACTCTCTCTTAGTCTTATCCACAGCAGCTTTCCACAGTCCACCCAGACACTCAAGCGTCAGGGACCCCCCAACCCAAGCTAGTCACAAACTGAAAAAGGAGGAGCTAAAGATTGCTGATATTTGTAAATTCACACAAAAACATTTAAGAGGCCAGGCGTGGCATCTTATGCCTATAATTCCAGCATTTTGGGAAGCCAAGGTAGGGGATCAGTTGAGGTCAGATGTTGGAGACAAGCCTGGCCAGAAGGGTGAAACCCTGTCTCTATTAAAAAATATTTAAAAATTAGCTGGGTGCTGTGGTGTACACC
>NW_016109441.1:0-1507 GCF_001604975.1 Cebus imitator | reverse complement strand
TTTTTTGGTTGCCCAGGCTGGAGTGCAGTGGCACAATTTCGGCTCACTGCAACCTCCATCTCCCAAATTCAAGCAATTCTCTTGCCTCAGCCTCCTGAGAAACTCATCTCTACAAAAAATGCAAAAATAAGGCCAGGTACTATGGCTCACACCTGTAATCCCAATACTTTGAGAGGCCGAGGTAGGAGGATCACCTGAGGTCAGGAGTTCAAGACCAGTCTGGCCAACATGGTAAAACTCCATCTCTACTAAACATACAAAAATTAGCCAGATGGGCTGGGTGCGGTGGCTCATCACTGTAATCCCAGCACTTTGGGAGGCTGAGGTGGGCAGATCACCTGAGGTCAGGAGTTCAAGACCAGCCTGGCCAACATAGTAAAACCCCATCTCTACTAAAAACACAAAAATTAGAGGCTGAGGCAGGAGAATCACTTGAATTTTTGAAAAAAAAAAATTAGCCAGGTGTAGTGGCTCACACCTGTGGTCCCAGCTACTCAGGAGGCTAAGGAGAACTTAAAACTTTCCTTTTTTTTTTGTCTTGTGTCTTAGCAGAGAACTTAAAACTTTCTTAAGGCAGGAGAATCACTTGAGCCTGAGAGATGGAGGCTGCAGTGAGCCAAGATAGCGCCACTGCATTCCAGCCTGGGCAACAGAGTGAAACTCTGCCTCAAAAACAAAACCAAAAACAAAAATTAGCCAGGTGTGGTGGTGCACACCTGTAGTCCCAGCTACTCATAAGCTGAGGCAGGAGGCTCCCCTGGGCCTTAGGTGGTCCAGGCTGCAATGAGCCATGATTGCACCACTGCACTCCAGCCTGGCCAACAGAGCCAGACCCTGTGAAAAAAAATGCTTACTTTCAGCCCTCCTACACAGCATAGTAATGGAAGTCCTAGCCAGACAGCAACCTGCCGTGAGAGAGAAAGAAAAGGGTATCCAGCGTGGAAAAGAGAAAGTCAAATTCTCCTTTGCAGGTGATTACTGGGGCTTTTATATCTAGAAAAACCTAAAGACACCAAAAAACTCTTTGATCTGATGAATGAATTCAGTAAAGCTGGAGAATGCAAAAATCAATGTATAAAAAGTAGTAGCAGTGCCATCCACTTATAATGAGCTAACTGAGAAAGAAATCAAAAAGGCAATCCCATCTACCATAACTACAAAAAATAAAATACCTGGAAATGAAATTTAACCATGGAGGTAAAAGACCTCTACAAGAAGCTGGGTGTCATGGTTGATGCCTGTAATTCTAGCTCTTTGGGAGGCTGAGGCGGGTAGATCACGAGGTCAAGAGATCTCGAGACCATCCTGGCCAACATGGTGAAACCCCGTCTCTACTAAAAACACAAAAACATCCTGAGCTTCATGTAACCCATGAGCCTCGGGTTTGACAAGCTGGGACTCCACATCAAACCTTAATGTGTTTTTGGTTTTTTTTTTTGAGACGGAGTTTCACTCTTGTTACCCAGGCTGGAGTGCAATGGCGCGATCTCGGCTCACCGCAACCTCC
>NW_016109440.1:2993-4894 GCF_001604975.1 Cebus imitator | reverse complement strand
ATTTGGGATATACTGGATTAAAAAATGTATTACTAATTTCATCTGTCTTTTACTCTTAGAAATCACATATGTGACTTAAACATTTCTTTTCTTTTTCTTTCCTCTCACTCAGTGTCCTGTGATTCCAAAGAAATGAGTCTCTGTTTTTTTCGGGCAGGAGATATCCTAGAATGAACTCTGACCTAAGTATCGAAATTAATCATCTAACATTATCATTTTATGGCCCCTTCTTCCTGTATCTGGTAGCTTTTAGCTGATCATGAAGATAGCCTTATTGTCATTCTTTCAGCAGATGGCATCTTCTTATGCTACAATATGGCTGCTAATAATACCTACATATATCAGAACCATTGTGACTCCTCAGGATGATACTTTGCCTTTATGTAAAGCTAATTATATCTGTTTTTGATACTGAGGGAAGAACAAGGGAATCTAACACTAACCAGCCCTCCTGTGTGGTAAGCACTTTCGTTACTTTAGTATAAATCACTCAAATTGTTTGTCTTCACCACACACTTTAGAGGTAGGAAGTACTACTTTTACAAATGACAAAGCCCGGGCACAAAGGGGTTAATTGGCAATCATCTTTTGAAAAGCCTGTGGTGCTCATCAGAAAAGGTGACAAATCACCTCTTACTTAGTGGTCAGACAATAAATACTTGAGAAGACAGGGAATTTTGTTCGGGGAAAAGTTGAAAATTTATCAAAAGTCATCTTCTCTAAGCGAGTTTTATAGTGAGACATCCTAGCTCCTCAGTTCCACAGTGGGTAACTGCAATTCATTCTAGGTCCATGATATTTCCTGTCTATCCATTTTGTTACTCTTCAATCGACTCCACAAATGCATAAATATTATTTAATAATGCTGCTCTTCTTGCATCTGTGTCATGTTCATCAAGTTAAGTTGCACATGTGTGTCACACAGTATTTCTAGTAGGCAGCACTGCTTCAGACAATGTGGTGTAAACTGTGCACTCCCAGGAAAATGCACTCACTGCATGCCTCTCTCAGAGCCCTCCATGCTGACCATTCTCTCACACCCCACTCCTGGGTCTCTCCCCGAGTTACAGGCCTCGCTGTAAGCCCCAAGAACCCAAAGCAGTGTCAGAAAAGGGGTCCCCTACTAGGGCCCGGGCGCTCCCAGTGGGCAGCAGCTGCGAAAGAGCCCTGCAAGGCTTCCCAGAACCTGGCCTGGGAAGGAAGGTGCGGGACGGGGGCGGCAGAACTGGGATGCCACAGAGCCCGTACCCTGCACTCCGGGCGCCTTGGCCTCTCCGATAGGGCTGGGTAAGGCCAGGGTGCAGGGCACAGCTCCAGAAAGGAGGCTCCGGGAAGGGCCCAAGACGCCTCCCTGGCAGTAGAGGCCCAGTGGCGGCATCTGGAGTAGAGCCAGGCACCAGAAAGCCGCCGCAGGACACAAGCTCGGTGGGACAGAAGCTTAGCAGGTCACGGGCCTCCCATCCACCTCCTTTTAGCCGCTCTGGGTCACCCACATCATCCTGATACAAAAACCCAGCAGGGATTCAGCAAGAAGAGAAAACTTTCTTTTAAATTGCATTTTAGGTTATGGGGTACATGTGAAGAACATGCAAGATTGTCACATAGGTACACATGTGGCAGTGTGATTTGCTGCCTTCCTCCCCTTCACCTATATCTGGCATTTCTCCCCAAGCTATCTCTCCCCAACTCCCCACCACCTGCTGTCCCTCCCCTATTTCCCCCCAACAGATCCCAGTGTGTAGTGCTCCCCTCCCTGTGTCTGTGTTCTCATTGTTAAACACCCACTAATGAGTGAAAACATGCGGTGTTTCATTTTCCACTCTTGTGTCAGTTTGCTGAGAATGATGGTTTCCAGGTTCATCCATGTCCCTACAAAGGAAAAGAACTCATCATTTTTGATG
>NW_016109440.1:0-1733 GCF_001604975.1 Cebus imitator | reverse complement strand
AACATAAGACCCAACACCATAAAAACCCTAGAAGAAAATCTAGGCAAAACCATTCAGGACATAGGTGTAGGCAAGGACTTCATGACCAAAACACCAAAAGCATTGGTAACAAAAGCTAAAATAGACAAATGGGACCTAATCAAACTCCACAGCTTCTGCACGGCTAAAGAAACAGTCATTAGAGTGAATCGGCAACCAACAGAATGGGAAAACATTTTTGCAGTCTACCCATCTGACAAAGGACTGATATCCAGAATTTACAAAGAACTAAAACAGATTTACAAGAAAAACACAAGCCCTTTCAAAAGTGGGTGAAGGATATGAACAGACACTTTACAGAAGAAGGCATACATACGTAAGGCCAACAAACATATGAATAAATGCTCATCATCACTGGTCATTAGAGAAATGCAAATCAAAACTACATTGAGATACCATCTCCCTTCAGTTAGAAGGGGGATCATTAAAACATCTGAAGACAACAGATGCTGGCAAGGATGTGAAGAAATAGGAACACTTTTACACTGTGGGTGGGAGTGTAAATTAGTTCAACCATTGTGTAAGACAGTGTGGCGATTCCTCAGGGACCTAGAAATAGAAATTCCATTTGACCCAGCAATCCCATTACTGGGTATATATCCAAAGGATTATAAATCGTTCTACTATAAGGATACATGCACACGAATGTTCATTGCAGCACTGTTTACAATAGCAAAGACCTGGAACCAACCCAAAAGCCCATCGATGATAGACTGTACAGGGAAAATGTGGCGCATATACACCATGAAATATTATGCAGCCGTCAAAAATGATGAGTTCGTGTCCTTTGCAGGGACATGGATGAACCTGGAAACCATCATTCTCAGCAAACTGACACAAGAACAGAAAATTGAACACCACATGTTCTCACTCATAGGCAGGTATTGAACAATGAAAACACATGGACACAGGGAGAAGCATCACACACTGGGGTCTGTTGGGGGGAAACGGGAGGGACAGCAGGGGATGGGGAGCTGGGGAGAGATAGCATGGGGAGAAATGCCAGATTTGGTGAAGGGGAGGAAGGCAGCAAATCACCCTGCCATATGTGTACCTATGCAATAATCTTGCATGTTCTTCACATGTACCCGAAAACCTAAAATGCAATTAAAAACAAACATAGACATAAAAAAAAGAATTTAAATCATGCAAACTATGTTTTCTGGCTTAATAGAATTAAATTGGAAATTAATGGAAGAATGAGAAAAGGAACATCTTCAAACACTGGGAGATGAGTCAAAGACAAGCTCTCAAGGCAAATATGGAAATATTTTAGTCCTAGTAAAATTGAAAATACTACATTCAAAATTTGAACTCTGTAACAAAAGCAGAGCCTAAGGGTACAGTTATATCATTAAGAGATATCCTTAAGCCTATGTTAGAATAAAATGTCTCAGATTAACATCCAGGATTTCCATCTAAAGAAATAAGAAAAAACATTAACCCAAAACAAGAATAAGGGAGGGTTAATAACAAAGACAAGTGCAGAAACAAATTTGAGAACATAAAAACATGGAGGAAATTAATGACACTCCAAGCTTATTTTTTAAAAAGTGTAATAAAACAAAGCATTCACCAAACTGATAAAATAAAACTCAATATGACAAAGGTTGTGATTATTAGAAATGAAAAGTTGGCTATCACTACAGAGATTGTATTACTGTATCAATAATAACAATTCCATTATTCTATTA
>NW_016109439.1:3883-4895 GCF_001604975.1 Cebus imitator | reverse complement strand
AAAAAAAAAAAGAAAAAAAAAAAGAATGTCAAAGTGACTTAAGGCTTTCAAGATAAAATATGTCAGAATATAACTGTTGAGGAAGTAAACTGAAAACGAATCTAACAAATAGAAGGCTGACTCATGAGTTTGAGATAAGCCTGGACAACATTGTAAAATCTCTACAAGAAATACAAAAATTAGGCCGGGCGTGATGGTGGCCTATAATCCCAGCACTTTGGGAGGCCAAGGTGGGCGGATCACGAGGTCAGGAGATCGAGACCATTCTGGCCAACATGGTGAAACCCTGTCTCTACTAAAAATACAAAAAAATTAGCTGGGCGTGGTGGCACACGCCTGTAGTCCTTGCTACTCCGGAGGCTAAGGCAGGAGAATTGCTTCAACCCAGGAGGCGGAGACTGTAGTGAGCTGAGATCATACCACTGCACTACAGCCTGAGCGACAGTGTGAGACTCTGTCTCAAAACAAAACAAAACAAAAATTAGCCAGGCATGGCAGTGCACACCTATATCTTATATACTCCAGAGCCTGAGGTGGGAGGATGGCTTGAGCCTGGGAGGTCAAGGCTGCAGTGATCCATAATCATGCAACTGTACTCCAGCCTGGGTGACAGAGTGAGGACCTTTGTCAAAATGAAAAAGAAAAAAAGAAATAGGAGGCCACGTGGCTCACGTCTGTTATCCCAGCACTTTGGGAGACCATGGCAGGTAGAGCTCTTGAGCCCAGGATTTCCAGACCAGCCTGGTCAACATAGGGAGACCTATGTCTATAAGATAATAAAAAAATTAGCTGCTCTTCTGCAGTCCCAGCTGAGGTGAGAGGATCACTTGATCTCCCCACCTTGGAGGTCAAGGCTGCAGTAAGCTGTGATTGTGCCACTGCACTCCAGCATGGGCTACAGAAGGAGACTCTGTCTTTAAAAAAAAAAAAAAAAGAATAAGAAATAGGAAGAGCATAAAATTTCCAAGTTGGTGAACAATTTATTCATTTATTTTTTCAAGACAATACCATG
>NW_016109439.1:0-1693 GCF_001604975.1 Cebus imitator | reverse complement strand
TAGCTGGGACTACAGGCATGTGCCACCACGCCCAGCTAATTTTTGTATTTTTAGTAGAGGTGGGGTTTCACCATGTTGGTCAGGCTGATCTCAAACTCCTGACTCATGATCCACCTATCTCGGCCTCCCAAAGTGCTGGGATTACAGGTGCAAGCCATTGTGCCTGGTCAAATTTCTATTTTTAAAAGACTCAGTCTATTTAATGATATGAAGGGATTATTAATTTTCTTGGGTTGACATTATCTTTTAAAAAAATGTTTTTAGAAACACATACATATTTTAGACATACATACCTAAATGTTTACAGATGAAATGAAATAATGATTGGGATTTACTTCAAAGTAAGAAGGAAGCAAGGAAGTGGATGTGGCTGAAGAAAAACTGGCTGTAAGTTGATCATTGTTGAGTTTAGGCATAGGTACACAGAGATTCATTATACTATTTTAATTTTTGGGTAGGGGCAGTGGCTCACACTTGTAATCTCAGCACTTTGGGAGGCTGAGGTGGTCAGATCACTTGAGGCCAGGAGTTCAAGACCAGCTTGGCCAACATGGCAAAACCCCGTCTCTATTAAAAATACAAAAATTAGGCTGGGTGCAGTGGCTCACACTTGTAATCCCAGCACTTTGGGAGGCCATGGTGGGCAGATCACCTGAGGTCAGGAGTTTAAGACCAGCCTGACCAACATGGTGAAACTCTATCTCTACTAAAAATATAAAAATTAGCTGGGCATGGTGGCACATGCCTGTAATCCCAGCTACTTGGGAGGCTGAGGCAGGAGAATTGCTTGAACCTGGGAAGCGGAGGTTGCAGTGAGCCGAGATCGTGCCATTACACTCCAGGCTGGGCAACAAGAGCAAAACTCTGTCTCAAACAAACAAAGCAAAAACAAACAAAAAAACACACCAAAAATTAGCCAGGCATGGTGGTGCATGATTGTAATCCCAACTACTCAGGAGGCTGAGGCACAAGAATCGCCTGAACCTGGGAGGCAGAGGTTGCAGTGAGTGGAGATCATACCACTGCATTCCATCCTGGGTGACACAGCAAGGCTCTCTCTCAAAAAAAAAAAAAAAAATTGGTGTATGTCTAAAATGCTCTATAATAAATTTTTTAAAATAAAAAGAATTATCAGCATAACTTTGGGTATTTTTTTTTCTTTCCCTATGCTTCCATAAGCACTGATGGGGACTTCTTTTTAATACTAAATTTATGAGGCAAAGAACTTTGTTTCTTCATGATCTCCCTCAACAGAGCACTAGAAGCTGGATGATACTATTTTGGAGAATTCTAGGTTTACAAAGCCCAGCATCCCAGATGTAAAAGTGTTTGCATTAGTTACTGACTTACCAAAAAAAAAAGCACACATGCACAAGATAGTTTTGGTAGTTTCAAAATATAACTCCTCTGCCTTTGAATCTATATGATACACAGGGAGACAGAAATATCTCCTTATTTGGCCTCAATGCTTGATAAATGATGTAGATGACAGTTATAAAAATTCCTCTCCTTGGGAGGTTCAAATGAGTTCCTCAGTTTTAGCAATGGCAATAAAACGGCAAAAGCCAAGAATAAAAAGATAAATTATTTAAAAGTAAATTATTTAAATTCTATTAACATCATCTTGGCTCAGTAACATCAACTTGGGATCAGTAAATGCACCTAGGCATTTGTCCACTGTCCTGATAAACTT
>NW_016109438.1:3380-4897 GCF_001604975.1 Cebus imitator | reverse complement strand
CCATGCCTGACTAATTTTTATATTTTTAGTAGAGACGGGTTTCGCCACATTGGCCATGCTGGTCTCAAACTCCTGACCTCAGATGATCTACCTGCCTCAGCCCCCCAAAGTGCTGGGA
Organism: Cebus imitator; assembly: GCF_001604975.1. Taxonomy (NCBI): domain Eukaryota; kingdom Metazoa; phylum Chordata; class Mammalia; order Primates; family Cebidae; genus Cebus; species Cebus imitator. The sequence goes on along the minus strand of NW_016109438.1, from coordinate 4,779 downwards.
TGACAGGCGTGAGTCACCCTCCAGCTGGGATATTTGTTTCTGCAGCCATCATGATCAGAACTACCTTGAGAGCAGAGTGTTATTTTAACCCCTCCACTCTCCTTGGACTAGTTCACATGTAACGAAATCTCCTGTTAGTGGAGTGAATCCATCTGTGTTTTCTCATCTGCAGGTGTTGGGGACTCAATTACTGTGCTTGCTAATATGTTGTTACTTTCTGAAGATGTAAATTATAGCAGGTGCTGCTTATGAATTATATTTAATAGCAATGCATCCAACTCATTTGTTAACTTACACACAGTCAGATGAGGCCTCTTCATTTGATCCTCTAGAGAGAGGACAACCAGCCTCTGTGGGATTTCCATATTTTTGGAAGTATCTTCTGGTTATCCTTTGTGTTTAAAAGTGGTAATGATGATATCACTCCAGGACTTCACCTGAATTTCAGCTTCTTGTGGCAAAGTGTACATGAACAACCCCAATCAGGACCTAAACCAATAAAATATTACTCAATATTAGGATATTGAGCAATAGGATTGCTTTCAAGAAATAGGATTCCAGAAAAATAACGCAGTAATTCCAATGTGTCTAATGTCTTCATGCCTGTGACTTTGCTGGAGCAGTAAGGTATAGTGGATAAGAGTACAAACTGGGTTCCGTGTCTCAGTTTCTTCCTCTGTGAAATGGGGATGATGATAGTTCCCATCTCTTGGGGAAGATTAAATGAGTTAACACATGTAGCACATGTAGAGAATTTTGAACGACGCACAGCGCTTTAAATAGTTGCCAGCACTATTTTAAACACTGAGAGATCCAAGAATGATTGATTCATTCAACAATTTTTTTTTTTTTTTTGAGACAAGGTCTTGCTCTATTGCTTGGAGTAGAGTGCAGTGACATGATCATGGCTCACTCCAGCCTTGACCTCCTGGGCTCAATCCTTCCACCTCAGCTTTGGAGTGGCTGGGACTACTGTTATATGCCACCATGGCCCCAATTTTCTGTTTTTGTTTTTTGTGGAGGAGGGGTCTCACTACATTGCCCAGGCTGGTCTCAAACTCTTCAGTTCAAGTGATCCACCCCCAATCTCGGCCTCCCAAAGTGCTAGGATTACAAGCATGAGCCACCACACCTGGCCTAAACAAATGCTTTTGAGTGCCACCTCTGTGGCAGTCACTGTATCAGGTGTGGTGATACAGCAGGGAACTAAATAAACCTGGCCTTAGAGAATTTACATTTGTTCCCTGGGGAACAGAGACTACTAGGTTGGACGGAGACCCCCAGGTGACAGGGAAGATTCCTGGAATTGAGGACTACACCAAGACCCTGGAGACTGGCCATAGCTAGGCAAAGGGTGTGCCAGACAGGGGATCGCATGCACCAAGTTCTGGAAGTCCAA
>NW_016109438.1:0-1490 GCF_001604975.1 Cebus imitator | reverse complement strand
ATGGAAAGAGGAGGGAAGGCGGGGGAAAGAAGAGAGGGAGACTAACAATTCCCGGAGTTTGTGATATGTGCTCAGCACTTTACCAGCTGTTCTCTATCCATTAGCGCAGTGTCAGGAACACAGGCACTGGCAGCAGACAGACCTGGTTAGAGTCGTGGCCTTCTTGGGCAAATGGCCTTAGTTTCCTTATATGCAAAATGATGTTGAAGTGATTGGGGTATGAAATAAGATAATGTATATGAAGGCCTTAATACACAAAGGAAATTATTTCGTTTTTCTCTGTTAAAGGGTGAAGTGGGCTATTATCCTCATTTTATGAATAAAGACACTGGCGGCGAGGGACACCAAGTGGATTAGGAGCTCTATGAATATAAGGCCCACGCCCACCTGCGTCGCTGCTACACCCAGCACGACGCAGTTAGGCCAGGAAGGCTTCACTAAGTGTCTGTGGCTGGGAGGGAGTTCAAGTTTCACCCGTCTGGATCCAAGGCCAGGATCCTTCCCAAGGCCATGCTGCTGGCCCCAAGTAACCCCCTGTTTTTGTGGGTAGATGTAGAGTAGAAAGCACAGGTTTGAGGACCAAACAGCCAGGACTCATGTCCCAAGTTATATAACTTGCTGTGTGAGCCAACTAGTTACATGTTTCTGATCCTCTTCATGTCCTCCCCCTCCTGAAAGAGTCCCTTCGTCTTTTTGATAAAAGACTCTCAGAGGGAGCCAAAAGAAAAGTATTATGTTAGGGCCAGATCCTTAAAGAAGAGTTCTATCCCTGGAGGTCAGTATAATAGTGACAGAAAAGAAAAACCTCAGGGAAAGGTTTAGGATGTTTTGTGTAGGGTTTGTTTTATTAGATGGGAATGGAAAAAAACAAAAAAAGAAATATGGAGAAGGAGCTAATAATTATTGAGCAACTATTGTGCACTCATTGTGCTTGATGTTTTCTACCTAATATCTCATTTAATCCCCATAAAAGTTCTGTAAGAAAGATGCCCATTTTACAGATAAGAAAACCAAGGCTTAGAAAGGTTAAGCACTTTGGCCAGTTTAACTGATCTTGTTAAATAACAAAGTTTGTTTCCAGGTTGGTTTTGCTCCAAAGCCCAGGTTCAGCTACCTCTCTTTAAGGTAAAAGAAAATAAAAACAGATTTGTCAGGCTCTTACTTTTACCGAAAAGTTTCATCTTCTCTTGAGTGTCCATTGGGAAGTGATTTATCTTTGTTTGGAAACAACACCCACACCCACGCTCTGCTTTCTTCTCACCTGACCTGTTTTTAATGCCACCCACCTATCAATGCAATGTGGAGTCTGCAGGTGCCTGGTCTCTGCAGTTTTATTTCATGGTCAGGCTACATGTCTGTGACTACTTTTAAAAACAATGATTTGGCCGGGCGCGGTGGCTCACGCCTGTAATCCCAGCACTTTGGGAGGCCGAGGCGGGTGGATCACGAGGTCAAGAGATCGAGACCATCCTGGTCAACATGGTGAAACC
>NW_016109437.1:3722-4899 GCF_001604975.1 Cebus imitator | reverse complement strand
CCTGGCCAACATGGTGAAACCCCTCTACTAAAATACAAAAAATTAGCCGGGCATGGTGGTGCGCAACTGTAGTCCCAGCTACTGGGAGGCTGAGGCAGGAGAATCACCTGAACCTGGGAGGTGGAGGTTGCAATGAGCTGGGATTGTGCCCACTGTGCTCCAGCCTGGCAATAGAGGGAGACTCCGTCTCAATAATAATAATAACAACAACAACAAAATAGCAAGTTGTCTGGAAGTAGGGAGCAGCCACATTGGAATCCCAGAGTCCCTCCAAGTTTGTAGGGATGCCCCAGCTTGGCCAGGTTTCTCCTCATAGGAAATGGTCTGGAAACCAGGGGCTGGGTGTGGTGGCTCACACCTATAATCCCAGAGCTTTGGGAGGCTGAGCTGGAAGGATCATTTGAGGCCAGGAGTACAAGACCAACATGGGCAACATAGGGAGACCCCTATCTCTACAAAAAACCCAAAAATTAGCCAGGCGTGGTACACTCCTGTAGTCTAGGAGGCTGAGGATTGCTTGAGCTCACGTATTTGGGACTGCAGTGAGCCATGATTGGGCCACTGCGCTCCATCCTGGGTGATAGAGCAAGACCCCCTCTCACACACACACACAAAAGAGCAAGGAAACCACAATTTTGGAGTTTGCCCCTTGCTGACTAGCCTTGACTGACTTGAGTGGGGAGACACTGGCATTGTCCAGAAGGGAGTGACTTGCAGGATTGTCACAGGTGGTTTTTGGCTTGGCCACGCTACATCCTGGGAGAGTCCAGCTGGTGCCAGGTCCTGGGTCTTATCTGCTCTGTGACCTGCCTCCTTAAAATTTCTTCATGTGTTCTTTTGAACGTAAAAAACTTTTAGTTGTAAAAATAACATGACAAAGTTTAGAAAACAAGAAAAGGGGAGAAAACTGACCCATAATCCCTCTGTAGTAGCTCTTTTTATATATTTCCTCAAGTCTTTTTATATGCTTGTTTTATTGCCTGCTTGTGCTATTTAGTGAACACTGAGTTCTGTGTATGCTCGTTTTAGTTAACATTATAGCACGAACTTTACTCCACCTTATGCTTGAAGATTTTAATAGCAACATAATACATCTTTTGCCTCATGGACTATACTGTACCTAACCATTCCTCTACTTTTGGACATGGAGCTTATTTCAGGTTTTTTTTTTTTTTTT
>NW_016109437.1:0-992 GCF_001604975.1 Cebus imitator | reverse complement strand
AGGCTCTCCGAGCTCAGCTCCTGGTGCTCACATTCTGTGTGGCTTGGGCTCCTCATGTAACCTTGGAGCTGTAGGGGCCCCCATCTGTAAAAACAGGATTGTTAAGATGCCTTCCCCCTAGGGCTATCTGGAGTATTCAGGGAGCTAAGCCCGTGGGGTGCCAGCACAGGGCCAGGTCTGCATTCACCCAGTGATGGCCATTCTGCTACTCAGAGCCCTTTGGAGTTTTTCTGCTTTAGCCTATTTGGGCAGGGAGATTCCTCTGGATGAGGAATGCCATTTGTCCCCAGCTGGTTCCCCGTCTGATCTAGGTCATGGGCAGTGAGGGGAAAGTGCATTCCTAAGAGCCTTTACAAGAGTTACTTTGCCTTGCCATCTGTAAACTGTTGGAGGTGGGCTGTTTCCTTGTTCTGCATTTACCTAGCAAGTGGCTCCCAGTGTTTACCTATCCTAACTTCCTTATAGAAGCAGGCATTTATTGCGTGCCTGTTTTCTCCACACTGCGTGCTGTTCTAGGGCATTCTCTGTGTGCTGAGGAAAGGTTAAGGAGTGGCAGAATTTTATTAAGACCAAGAAAACTATTAGGGCTTCTGGCTGAAAGTTGCATCATTAATCCAAATGGAAAGTTCTATTGAGAAGGCAAATGGAAGCCATGACCATAGCCGTGACTCCTGAGGGACATGCTACCCTCTCACACAGTGATGATCTCAGCAGAGCCACCCTTCCCTCCAGCACCTGCCACTGTTCCAGTAATGGTGCCCTCTGGCAGGCCACTGCCCTGAGGCCAGCCCAGCCTATTTGCGGCTCCACCCTTCCCCTGACTCCTCTTCTCCCCAGCTCATCACCATGGGCTTTTTTCTTTTTCTTTTTTTTTTTTTTTTAGACGGAGTCTTGCTTTTGTCACCCAGGCTGGAGTGCAGTGGTGCAATCTTGGCTCACTGCAACCTCTGCCATCCGGGTTGAAGCGATTCTCCTGCCTCAGCCCCCTGAGT
>NW_016109436.1:3553-4900 GCF_001604975.1 Cebus imitator | reverse complement strand
CGGGGTTTTGTTCTGGTTGCCCGGGCTGGAGTCCAATGGCGTGAGCTCAGCTCACCACAACCTCCACCTCCCGGGTTCAAGCGATTCTCCTGCCTCAGCCTCCCGAGGTCGCTTATGCCTGTAATCCCAGCACTTTGGGAGGCAGAGGCGGGCGGATCATTTGAGGTCTGGAGTTCAAGACCAGTCTGACCAACATGGAGAAACCCCGTCTCTACTAAAAATACAAAATTAGCCCGGCATGGTGGCGCGTGCCTGTAATCCTAGCTACTTGGGAGGCTGAGGCAGGAGAATTGGTTGAACCCGGGAGGCGGAAGTTGAGTGAGCAGAGATCGCGCCATTGCACTCCAACCTGGGCAACAAGAGTGAAACTGTCCAAAAAAAAAAAAAGGAATTTTAGTGTTATGACTTCACTGTGCTTGCTGTTTGAAATCTGTGTGCTAGTTAATGGGGTCATATCTTTTTAATTGTGCTTAGGACCTCTTAGAGATTTTTGAAAATTTAGTAATAAAATGTTGCTTTTTTTTTTTTTTTTGAGACAGAGTCTTGCTCTGTCGCCAGGTGCCGGGGTGGAGTGCAGTGGTGCGATCTCAGCTCACTGCAACCTCCGCCTCCTGGTTTCAGGCAATTCTCCTGCCTCAGACTCTGGAGTAGCTGGGACTACAGGCGGGCATCACCACGCCCAGCTAATTTTTGCATTTTTGCAGATACGGGGTTTCACTGTGTTGGCCAGGATGGTCTCGATCTCTTAACCTCGTGATCTGCCCACCTCGGCCTCTCAAAGTGCTAGGATTACAGGCGTGAGCCACCGCGCCTGGCTAAAATAATGCATTTTAATGTAATAGTTTTCATTTTCATTTTGTTGATTGCATTATTTGTTTAAACACAATTTTTTCATAACACTAAACATGTGAGTGAATGTTAATATTTTGAAAAGATCAAAGGTTAGATGATATTAATGACAAATACTTTTTGTTAACGACTTTTAGTTTTGAAAGTTGAATATAAATTATAAAGATTACTGATAAATTATTAGCATGTTGTAGATAGGGAGTTTTTATTTTCTTTTTCTCTGTAAAAATAGAGATGAGATCTCACTATGTTGAATGACAATGCTTTCTACTTCTCATTTGAAGTTGGTCTCAAATTCCTGGCTCAAGAGATCCTCCCACCTCAGCCTCCCAAGGTGCTCATGTTACAGGTGTGAGCCACCATAGTTGGCCAGTATTTTCTAATTTTAATTTCAGCATTCTGTTACAGTTTTACTTCCTTTTTAGTCTTAGGAAATTTGAAACCTTGGGGCAATTAAGGAGATAATATATTTTAGAGAGTTAATGAAATTTTCTTTTT
>NW_016109436.1:0-1162 GCF_001604975.1 Cebus imitator | reverse complement strand
GTGTTGACCAGGATGGTCTCGATCTCTTGACCTCGTGATCCACCCGCCTCGGCCTCCCAAAGTGCTGGGATTACAGGCGTGAGCCACCGCGCCCGGCTGAACTTCTGACCTGGTGATCTGCCTGCCTCTGCCTCCCAAAGTGTTGAGATTACAGGTGTGAGCCACTACAACCAGTTATTTTTTCTTTTTTTGAGACAGTCTTGCTTTGTTGCCCAGGCTGGAACGCAGTGGCATGTGATCATGGCTTACTGCAGCCTCGACCTGCTGGCCTTGGTTGATCCTTCTACGTCAGCCTCCCGAGAAGCTGGAAACACAGGCATGCATTGCCACAGCTGGCTAATTTTTTTTTTTTTGAGACAAGAGTCTCACTCTGTCACCCATGACAGGGTGGGCAGTGGCGTGATCTTGGCTCACCGCAACCTCCGCCTCCCAGATTGAAGCTATTCTCCTGCCTCAGTCTCCCAAGTAGCTGGGATTACAGGCTCTTGCCACTATGCCCAGCTAATTTTTATATTTTTAGTAGAGGCGGGGTTTTGCCATGTTGGTCAGGCTGGTCTTGGAACTCCTGACCTAAAGTGATCCTCTGGCCTTGGTCTCCCAAAGTGCTGGGATTATAGGTGTGAGCCACTGTGCCCAGCCTGATGAACTTTTTTTTTTTTAAGACGGGGTTTCACCATGTTGGTCAGGCTAATCTTGAACTCCGGACCTCAGGTGATCCGCCCGCCTTGGCCTCCAAAGTGCTTGGATTACAGGCGTGAGCCACCACGCCCAGCTGATAATCTTTTAAATTATTTGTAGGGACAGGGTCTTCATATGTTACCCAGTCTGGACTGGACTCAGGTAATCATCCTGCCTCTGCCTCCCAAGGTGCTAGGATTACAGGCTTGAGCCACTGTGCCTAGCCAGACTGAGACTTTTAAGCAGAAAGATTTTTGCCCATGCCATCTGGTATTCTTATTTTGTAGATGAGAAAACCGAAGCTTACACAAATAAAAGGCTATACAGTATATAGGTGGTTATTAGTACAGGCAAGATTAGAATCCAGGTCTTTTACCCTCCGTCTGATGGTCTCTGCGTTATGAGGAACCCTGAATTTGGAATATTCTCGGAACATGAAACTTAGTTACTCCCTTTCACACTTCCCTTCCTAGCACAATTGTTT
>NW_016109435.1:8217-9469 GCF_001604975.1 Cebus imitator | reverse complement strand
AGAGACGGGGTTTCACCATGTTGACCAGGATGGTCTCGATCTCTTGACCTTGTGATCCACCCGCCTCGGCCTCCCAAAGTGCTGGGATTACAGGCTTGAGCCACCGCGCCCGGCCCTCGAGATGGGGTTTTGACATGTTGGCCATGCTGGTCTGAACTCCTGACCTCAGGTGATCTGCCCACCTCAGTCTCCCAAAGTGCTGAGATTACAGGCATGAGCCACTGTGCCTGGCCTATTTTCTTATGTAGGATTTCAGGTATTTCCATTGGTTGTATGATTGATATTCACTCTGGATAAACTCAAGAAGGCCTTTGATATGTGTGTGCATGTTTCACGTACATCAGGCCTGGCCCACTACACATCTTTTTTTTTTTTTTTTTGAGACAGAGTCTCACTCCGTCACCAGGCGCCAGACTGGAGTGCAGTGGCGCAATCTCGGCTCACTGCAACCTCCGCCTCCTGGGTTCAAGCAATTCTCCTGCCTCAGCCTCCCGAGTAGCTGGGATTACAGGCACGTGCCACCACGCCCAGCTAATTTTTGTATTTTTAGTAGAGACGGGGTTTCACCATGTTGGTCAGGATGGTCTCGATCTCCTGACCTTGTGATACGCCCGCCTCGGCCTCCCAAAGTGCTGAGATTACAGGCGTGAGCCACCGCACCTGGCCCACTACACATCTTTCAACTCTAGGTAAAGGGCTCCTCTAAAATGGCTGGTTAAACCAAGATAGTCAGTCTAGGAAGAGGAACCTAAGAAGATGACTTGCATGAAGATTTTCTGGTGTACCACCTACTCTGCTTACACTCAGGAGATCTGAGGGAAAAGAGCTGGCTTAGCCACTCCAGAGTCAGAGCCTAGGAAGTCCAGAGCAGAAGGAACTAAAGAATGGATGGTGTAAATAATACCATCAGATACAGCAGATTCTACCACTTGGTCACACAGATGCGAACATAATCATTAAGAGGGTGAGGCTGGGCACGGTGGCTCATGCCAGTAATCCCAGCACACTGGGAGGCCAAGGTGGGAGGATCATGAGGTCAAGAGATTGATACCATCCTGGCCAACATGGTGAAACCCCATCTCTACTAAAAGTACAAAAAAGTAGCTGGGCGTGGTGGTGCGTGCCTGTAGTCCTAGCTGCTCGGGAGGCTGAGGCAGGAGAATCGCTTGAACCCAGAAGGCAAAGGTTGCAGTGAGCCGAGATCGCGACACTGCAATCCAGCCTCGTGACAGAGCAAGACTCCGCCTCAAAA
>NW_016109435.1:3873-6608 GCF_001604975.1 Cebus imitator | reverse complement strand
GCCTCCCAGGTTCAAACGATTCTCCTGCCTCAGCTTCCCAAGTAGCTGAGACTACAAGTACCCGCCACCACGCCCAACTAATTTTTGTATTTTTAGTAGAGATGAGGTTTCACCGTGTTGGCCAGGCTGGTTTCTATCTGTTGACCTCGTAATCCGCCCACCTCAGCCTCCCAAAGTGCTGGAATTACAGGCATGAGCCACCGCACCCAGCGCATTATTCCTTTTCTTAGAAAATACTTTATCTTTTTTTTTTTTTTTTTTTGAGACAGGGTCTTACCCTGTCGTCCAGGCTAGAATGCAGTGGCACAATCATGGCTCACTTCAACCTTAACCTCCTGGGCTCAGGGGATCTTCCCACCTTGGCCTCCGGGTAGCTGAAATTATAGGTACACACCACCAAAAAAGCTAAATTTTTTGTATTTTTTGTGGAGACGGGGTTTTACCATGTTGCCCAGGCTGGTCTTGAACTCCTGGGCTCAAGTGATCCGACCACCTCAGCTTCCCAAAGTGTTGGGATCACAGGTGTGAGCCACCACTCTTGGACCTTTATTTTTCTAACAGAAATTTTCCTGCTTCAAAACAAACTTGCGGCTGGGCACAGTGGTTCATGCCTGTAATCTCAGCACGTTGGGAGTCCCAGGCAGGAGGACTGCTTCAGCCCAGGAGTTCAACACCAGCCTTGACAACATAAGGAAGACCCCGTCTGTACAAATAATTTTAAAAAATAAAATTAGCCACGCATAGTGGTGTGCGCCTGTGGTCCCAGCTATTCAGGAAGCTGAGGTGGGAGGATTGCTTGAGCCCAGGGGTTTGGGGCTGCAGTGAGCCGCAATTGTACCCTGCACTTCAGCCTGGGCCACAGAATGCGACGCCACCTCAAAAAACTAAAAAAGTAAATACGCTGGGCACAGTGACTTACGCCTCCCAGCACTTTGGGAGGCTGAGGAGGGTAAATCACCTGAGGTCAGGAATTCGAGAGCAGCCTGGCCAACATGGTAAAACCCCGTCTCTACTAAAAATGCAAAAATCAGCCAGTAGTCCCAGCTACTAGGGAGGCTGTAGTCCCAGCTACTAGGGAGGCTGAGGCACAAGAATCGCTTGAACCCAGGAGGCAGAGGTTGCAATGAGACAAGATCACGTCACTGCACTCCAGCCTGGGTGACAGAGCGAGACTCTGTCTCAAAAAAAAAACTTTAAGTACTTTAAAAAATAATTGGCTGAGTATGGTAGTTCATACCTATAATCCCAGCACTTTGGGAGGCTGAGGTGGGAGGATCGTTCAAGTCCCCAAGGCTGCAGTAAGCCATAATCATAGCACTGTGCTACAGCCTGGGCAACAGAACAAGACAATGTTTCAAAAATTAATAATAATTGACTCTTGCTATTTTCCACAGTGAGGCTCTCTGTTTTTTCACAACTATTAAAATTAATCTTTCCTAAGCTGGGCACAGTGGCTCATGTCTGTAATCCCAATTTTGGGAGGCCAAGGCAGGCAGGTCACTTGAGGCCTGGAGTTCAAGGCCAACATGGTGAAACTCCATCTCCACAAAAAATACAAAAATTAGCTGGATGTGGTGGCACACACCTGTAATCCCAGCTACTCAGGTGGCTGAGGCACGAGAATTACTTGAACCCAGGAGGTGGAGGTTGTAGTAAGCCAAGATTGTGCCACCGTACTCCAGCCTGGGTGACGGAGTCAAACCTTGNAAAAAAAAAAAAAAAAAGTTGTCGCACTAATACATTGTATTACGTGTGTCCTAAATATATAGTTATCCTCAAGGAAAATAAAAAATGGAACTCATCCCCATACCCAGACCCACTAACTGCCCAGAAAAATAAATACTATCCACAATTGACTACTAATTCCTTAATTAACTAGATAGTTTAACTGAATGGTTTGATTTATACCCTGGGTTATCACTGTAGAATATGGGTTAAAGGTTTGGCAAAAGCCACCCAAACCTGAGATGGAAATCTGGTGAGGAGAGCCTTGCCTGCTGAGAGAGAAAGCAAGTGTGGGTTGAATACAAGCCCAGGGAGAGGCAGGAAACCACTTTCTCCCCAGGCCTCTGGACTCCATCATTCAGGGCGTGCAGGACAGGTGAGGGGAAGCCCAAATGCGCCAACACCCTCCTTCATGAGCAAGTAATAGCCACCCAGCGCTTTGACTCATTTGTCAATAGATAGTTCACTTCCTGACAGAGAAGCCAGAGCCTTCACACTCACATGTAAGTGACAGAGTAATCAATTGACGATTAATTACAGTGGAAGTTACCAGGAATATAGAATTGCTCTATCAAAACTCAGCAGCTAAGGCAGTATTTTTCAGGTGTGCCTCTGTTACGGAGATCAGACCTACAGCTGAAATAAATCAGAGTATTGTAGTTTCCTGAAATAATTGTGCCTGCCCAATCTTGGGGGGCTTCCAGTTGCAGGGGGGTAGCCTGGGAGACTGGGTCAGATCCTGGTGTCACCACCCTCTGACTAGGCTGTCATTGTTGATCCATAAAACAAGGATGCTGGCCTCTACAGAGGGCTCTGGAGAGGTCCCTGGGTTCCTGGCCTGACACAGTGGGGGCTCAGCTGAAGGTACTTTCTTCTCCCATCATCTGCTCACCAGCAACCCCCTCCGGCTGCCCCCAAACCCACTTCTCAATTCTGAAGTTAAAAGGGACCTTACAAGGCTGGTTTCCTTTACAGATGAGTATTTTGGCAGACTTGGGTAACTGGGTAAA
>NW_016109435.1:0-1138 GCF_001604975.1 Cebus imitator | reverse complement strand
CCTGCCTGGGCCTCCTAAAGTGCTGGGATTACAGGCGTGAGCCACCGCACCCGACCTAAGACCCTGTGTCTTAAATTTTTTTTTTTTAAGTCTATTGTTTGAACTTCAGGAAAAGAATTTCACTGAGGGGTCCTTTTCATACAGGGCGATTCCCTGTGAGTTTATAATAGCTCAGGTAGAGATACTGAAAATTGTCAGCTGGGTACCCTACACTTTAGGGAAAATTTCTCCAAAAAGGAATTCTGGCCAAGAAGGAAAATGGTAAGGTGGACAAAAGAAAAAATCCACAACTCAGACCATTCAATCACAGAAGATTTCTAGGAGAAAGAAAGTTGGTAAGGGTACAGAGTAAAGCACTGATGTCTTCTAGGGAGCTGAGCTCATATTTCAAAAGGATAGAGAAGGCGGAAGGAGGGCCGGAGGGAAGGAGGGAGGCTGGCCTCTCAACCACAAGTGAAGGCAAAAGAGCCCCTTGAGCCTTGCGGGAGGGGCTGGGTGCTATTAACCCTCAGCTCCTAATAAAACTTCTAAAAGCGAGGTGGCTCATGCCTGTGATCCCAGCACTTTGGGAGGCTGAGGTGGGCACATCACCCAAGGTCAAGAATTTGAGACCAGCCTGACCAACATGGAGAAACCTCATCTCTATTAAAAATACAAAAATTAGCTGGGTGTGGCGGCACCTGCCTGTAATCCCAGCTACTCAGGAGGCTGAGGCAGAAGAATTGCTTGAATCCGGGATTCAAGCAATGAATTGAGCCGAGATCTCACCATTGCACTCCAGCCTGGGTAATAAGAGAAAAATTCCGTCTTAAAAAAAGAAAACTTCGGCCGGGCGCGCTGGCTCACGCCTGTAATCCCAGCACTTTGGGAGGCCGAGGCGGGTGGATCACGAGGTCAAGAGATCGAGACCATCCTGGTCAACATGGTGAAACCCCGTCTCTACTAAAAATACAAAAAATCAGCTGGGCATGGTGGCGTGTGCCTGTAATCCCAGCTACTCAGGAGGCCGAGGCAGAAGAATTGCCTGAACCCAGGAGGCGGAGGTTGCGGTGAGCCGAGATCGCGCCATTGCACTCCAGCCTGGGTAACAAGAGCGAAACTCCCCTCAAAAAAAAAAAAAGAAATATATACTTTATAA
>NW_016109434.1:3760-4908 GCF_001604975.1 Cebus imitator | reverse complement strand
GCAGCAGAATCTCTTGAACCTGGGAGCCAGAAGTTGCAGTGAGCTGAGATCATGCCATTGCACTCCAGCCTGGGCAACAAGAACACAACTCCAACTCAAAAAAAAAAAAAAAGAAGAAGAAGAAGAAGAGGGGAAGATGAACCAGGCAGAACTCAACACAGTGTGGCAAAGCAGCAATGGTCAGACTGCCTCTCTAAAGTCCTCCTCACTGAGCAGGGCATCTCTGAAAGAAAGGTAGAAGCCCCAGTCAGGGGCTTATAGATAAAACTCCCATCTCCCTGGGACAGAGCACCTGGAGGAAGGGGTGTCTATGGGTGCAGCTTCAGCAGACTTAAACTTTCCTGCCTGCTGGTTCTGAAGAGAGCAGCTGATCCTCAAAAGGAGGATCGGATCTTCCCAGCACAGCACTACAGCTCTACTAAGGGTCAGACTGCCTTCTAAAGTAGGTCCTGGACCCCCATGCCTCCTGAATGGAAGAGATCTCCCAGCAGGGGACAAAAGAAACCTCATACAGAACAGCTCCAGCTGGCTTCAGGCCCGTGCCCCCGGGGATGAAGTTTCCAGAGGAAGGAGCAGGCAGCAATCTTTGCTGTTCTGGAGCCTCCACTGGTGATACCCAGGTAAACAGGTTCTGGAGTGAACCTCCAGCAAACTACAGCAGACCTGTAGCAGAGGGGCCCAAATCATAGAAGAAAAACTAACGAACGGAGAGCAACAACATCAATATCCTTTGGGACCACCATACAAAAACCCCATCCAAAGATCATCAGCCTCAAAGATCAGAGGTACATAAATCCACGAAGATGACAAAAAACCAGCAAAAAAATGCTGAAAATTCCAAAAACCAGAATGCCTCTTCTCCTTCAAATGATTGCAACTCCTCTCCGGCAAAAGCGCAAAACTGAACGGAGAATGAGTTTGACAAATTGATAGAAGTAGGCTTCAGAAGATGGGTAATAAAAACTTCTCGGAGCTAAACGAGCATGTTCTATCCAATGTAAGGAAGCTAAGAACTTTGATAAGAGGTTACAGGAAATACTAACTAGAATAACCAGTATAGAGAGGAACATAAACGACCTGATGGAGCTGAAAAACAGCAAGAGAACTTTGTGAAGCATTCACAAGTATCAATAGCTGAATTGATCAAG
>NW_016109434.1:0-1555 GCF_001604975.1 Cebus imitator | reverse complement strand
AAAGAAAGAAAGAAAGAAAATTTCAGGCCAATATCCCTGATGAATATCGATGCAAAAATCCCCAATAAAATACTGGCAAACCAATTCCAGCAGCACATCAAAAAGCTTATCTACCATGATCAAGTCAGCTTCATCCCTAGGATGCAAGATTGGTTCAACATATGCACATCAATAAACATAATCCATCAAATAAACAGAACCAAAGACAAAAACCACATGATTATCTCAATAGATGCAGAAAAGGCCTTCAATGAAATTTAATACCACTTCCTGCTAAAAGCTGTCATATCTCAAATTAATAAGAGCTATTTATGACAAACCCATAGCCAATATCATACTGAATGGGCAAAAGCTGGAAGCATTCCCTTTGAAAACTGGCACATGATAAGGATGCCCTCTCTCACCACTCCTATTTAACACAGTATTGGAAGTTCTGGCCAAAGAAACCAGGCAAGAGAAAGAAATAAAGGATATTCAAATAGGAAGAGAGGAAATAAAACTGTCTCTGTTTGCAAATGACACGAATATATATTTAGAAAAATCCATCAGCTCAGCCCAAAAACTCCTTAAGCTGGTAAGCAACTTCAGCAAAGTCTCAGGATATAAAATCAATGTGCAAAAATCACAAGCATTCCTATACACAAATAATAGACAAGCAGAGAGCCAAATCATGAGTGAACTCTCATTCACAATTGCTACAAAGAAAATAAAACACCCAGGAATACAACTTACAAGGCATGTGAAGGATCTCTTCAAGGAGAACTACAAAACACTGTTCAAGCAAATAAGAGAGGATACAAACAAATGGAAAAAAATTCCATGCTCATGGATAGGAGGAATCAATATTGTAAAAATGACCACACTGCCCAAAGTAATTTATAGATTCAGTGCTATTCCTATTGAGCTACCATTGATTTTCTTTGCAGGATTAGAAAAAAACTACCTTAAATTTCACATGGAACCAAAAAAGAGCCCGTATAGCCAAGGTAATCCTAAGCAAAAAGAATAAAGCTGGAAGCATCACGCTACCTGACTTCAAACTACACTACAACTATAAAGTAAACAAAACAGCATGGTACTGGTACCGAAACAGATATATAGACCAATAAAACAGAACACAGGCCTCAGAAATAACACAACACATCTACAACCATCTGATCTTCAACAAACTTGACAAAAGCAAGCATTACTTATTTAATAAATGGTGTTGGGAAAACTGGCTAGCCATATGCAGAAAACAGAAACTGGACCCCTTCCTTAAACCTTATACAAAAATTAACTTGGCTGGGGACAGTGGCTCACTCCTGTAATTCCAGTACTTTGGGAGGCTGAGGCAGGTGGATTGCGAGGTCAAGAGGTGGAGACCATCCTGGCCAACATGGTGAAACCCCATCTCTACTAAAAATACAAAAATTAGCCAGACATTTGGCATACACCTGTAGTCCCAGCTACTCGGGAGGCTGAGGTGGAAGAATTGCTTGAACCCAGGAGGCAGAGGTTGCAGTGAGCCGAGACTGCACCACTGTGCTCCAGCCTGGAGACAGAACAATACTCC
>NW_016109433.1:3619-4909 GCF_001604975.1 Cebus imitator | reverse complement strand
TAATAAGTAAAGAAAAATAAAAAATCCTACCACGTACCCAGAAGGGGGAAAATTCAAAATATTTAGAGAACAGCACTAATAACTACTCTAAATTGTCTATTTTTATTACTTGTCTTCCCCCCTAAAAGGTAAGCTCCACAAAAGCCAGTATCCCCAGCACCTAGAACAGTCTCAGCACATAGTAGATACTCAGAAAACTTTTTTTTTTAGTAAGTAGTTGGATTTCATCATTATATTCACATCTGGAATCAAAAGTTAAGAGCTAATATAAACCCCTATTTTTTTTCTTTTTGAGGCAGGGTCTTACTCTGTCACCTGGGCTGGAGTGTAGTGGTGTGATCATGGCTCACTGGAACCTCAGCCTCTTGGGCTCAATGGATCCTCCCCTCTCAGCCTCCTGAGTAGCTGGGACTACAGGCAAACACCACCACATCAGCTAATTTTTAAGTTGTTTTTGTCGTTGTTGTTAGAGATGGGGTCTTGCTATGTTGCCCAGGTTGATCTCAAACCCCTGCATTCAAGTGATCCTACCACCTCAGCTTCCCAAAGTGCTGGGATTAAAGGCCTGAGCCAGTGCCTCCCGCCAAACCCCAAATTAAATATACACTGCAAACGTGTAGGACCAGATGTTCTTAATCTATTCCTGTGGTATTCTTGAAGCCCATGAAATTGGTTTCAAAAAAAAATTGGTTTTTTTTTTTTGTTGGTTTTTTTTTGAGATGGAGTTTCGCTTTTGTTGCCCAGGCTTGAGTGCAATGGCGCAATCTCAGCTCCACAACCTCCACCTCTCAGGTTTAAGCAATTCTACTGCCTCAGCCTCCCAAGTAGCTGGGATTACAGGCACGTACCACCATGTCAGGCTAATTTTGTATTTTTAGTAGAGACAGGGTGTCACCATATCGGTCAGGCTGGTCTAGAACGCCTGATCTCAGGTGATCCGCCCACCTTGGCCTTCCAAAGTGCTGCGGTTACAGGCGTGAGCCACGGCACCCAGCCTCAAAAAAATGCTTAAGAAGGGGTCTTGTAACTTTCACCAGACTCTCAAAGGTACCTCTAAAACAGATCAGAAACAAGTGATCCAATTTGGGAGGCCGAGGTGGGTGGATCACTTGAGGCCAGGAGTTCAAGACCGTCCTGGCCAAAATGGTGAAACCTCGTCTCTACTAAAAATACAAAAATTAGCCGGGGAGTGCACGCCTGTAATCCCAGCTACGTGGGAGACTGAGACACGAGAATCACTTGAACTGGGAGACAGAGGTTGCAGTGAGCTGGGATCGTGCCAGCCTGGGC
>NW_016109433.1:0-1320 GCF_001604975.1 Cebus imitator | reverse complement strand
ATTTTATTTTATTTTATTTTATTTTATTTTTGAGACAGAGTTTCGCTCTTATTGCCCAGGCTGGAGTGCAACAGCATGATCTCAGCTCACTGCAACCTCCACCTCCCAGGCTCAAGCAATTCTCCTGCCTCAGCCTCCCGAGTAGCTGAGACTACAGGCACCCACCGCCACACCCAGCTAATTTTGTATTTTTAGTAGAGATGGGATTTCTCCATGTTGGTCAGGCTGGTCTTGAACTTCCGACCTCAGGTGATCCACCCACCTTGCCTCCCAAAGTGCTGGGATTACAGGCATGAGCCACCACGACCAGCCAAAATAACACATTTTAAAATAAAAATAAATCCATATGCCTTGTATCAAATTGTTTTGATAAAAATGGATCTTTCCCTCTGCATCAGCCTCCGGTAGAGGCCACGCCCGTGTCAGGAATCCTGTGCCTCACCAGCCTGGCCCTGGAGGGATGAAGGGGCAGCTATTGTACCAGCCAGGGTGGCTGAGCTGGCCCACAGCCTGGAGCTCAGCAGCATCAATGGCCTCTACCTCATTGATGTGGGGGTGCCTCCAGCCCTACTCCACACCAGCGAACCAATAGCAGTGACCCTGGGACAGTCCCCTGGGTGGTTCCTGGGCTCAGATCACAGGCTGCCAGCACCTGAGTGGTTCTGTCGCTGTCCACTGCAGGCCAGGATTAGGCCTGCACCCACACAGTGACCCAGGACCACCCCATCTCTAAGGCTCTGGACCTCAGACTCAGTCACTACGTACGGCGGATGAGGTCCTCCTATGCTACCCCCAAGAAAGGGAGAAAGGAACCCTTGCTGGTACTATGTAGCCCTGCCTTGTTTTTTTGTTTTGTTTTGTTTGAAATTGAGCTGAAATTCATAAAACATGAAATCAAACAATTTTAAAATGTACAACTTGGCCGGCCACGGTGGCTCACATCCGTCTTCCCAGCACTCTGGGTGGCCGAGGCAGGAGGATCACTGGAGCCCAGGAGTTTGAGACCAGCCTAGGCAACATGGTGAAACCCCACCTCTACTGAAAAAAGAAAAAAATTTAGCCGGGAGTGGTAGTACACACCTGTAATCTCAGATACTCAGGAGGCTGAGGCACGAGAATCATTTGAACCCAGGAGTCAGAGGCTGCAGTGAGCTGAGATGGTACCACTGTACAACTGCAATCCAGTCTGGGTAATAGCGAGACTATCAAAAAAATAAATATATAGAGGCCGGGCGCGGTGGCTCACGCCTGTAATCCCAGCATTTTGGGAGGCCGAGGTGGGTGGATCACGAGGTCAAGAGATCGAGACCATCCTGGTCA
>NW_016109432.1:4591-4914 GCF_001604975.1 Cebus imitator | reverse complement strand
TCTTCTCCCTAGGGGTCTTCACACCGTCTTCTCCCTAGGGGTCTTCACACCATCTTCTCCCTATGGGTCTTCACACCATCTTCTCTTTGTGCCTGTCCATTTCTGTGCAAATGTCCCCTTTTGATAAGGGCACTAATCATATCTGATTAGGGTCTACCCATATAAATTCATTTTAATTTCATCATCTCTGTAAAGAACCAATGTTTAAATAAGGTCACATTCTGAGGTCCTGGGGGTCAGGACTCCAGCATATCTTTTAGGGGGATAGAATTTAAACTAAAGGGCCGGGCGCGGTGGCTCAAGCCTGTAATCCCAGCACTGTG
>NW_016109432.1:0-1046 GCF_001604975.1 Cebus imitator | reverse complement strand
AGTGGGCACTTCCCAGGACGGCAGACCAGGGTGCGCGACACGGAGTGGGCACTTCCCAGGACGGCAGACCAGGGTACGCAACACGGAGTGGGCACTTCCCAGGAAAGGCTTCTGCACCCCAAAATGCCTGAGACCCCCAGGACAGCATCACTGCATTGGAAGTTCCAGGGCTGTGCCCACCATCCTGATGGTGTCCATCCCAATGCCACGGACGTGGCTCACACTTTCTGGGTCACTTCTCACGGCCGGGGGCCTTGGGGTTGGGAAGACTCCCTTATTATTGAATGATTTCCCAGGAAATTTGTCTGACTGGCATGCTTCTGGCTTCCGGGACTTTGCAAACACTCTGCTGCCAGGAGAGGCCATTGTGAAGCTCCTGGAGGAAGTCTCGCTCTGTGCCTGGCCTCCGCAGAGCCCCTCTCACCAACAGGGCTGACTTCCTCCCCCTCTCCGCCCACCCAGAGCCGGGCCTGCGCCAGCCCTCACACTATGTGGCTCGCCCTTGCGGTGGCTGCTCTTTATCTGCCTGCAGACAGGCCCTCACCACGAGGTCACAGCCCAGCCCTTGCCTTTCCGCCTCCCCCTGTACTCTCTGCACTGTGGGGCTGTGCTCCTTCCTGCCCGCCACCTTCCGCAGAGCCCTTCATTCCCAACAAGTGTCCAGTTCCCCCAAGGGGCAGCTGACCTGCCCTCCCAGGAGGAAGAGAAAGGACAGGCGGAGGCTGTGCAGGGCTGGATAGCTTTCTCTAACAGGGCACAGCGCAGAGAACAGAGGGAATAAGAGCTCCCTGAATATGCCGAAACCCAGCCCGAGCTGGGAGCCCTAATAGAGGCTGCAACCTTCACTGAGCACTGAATGTGAACAGCACGTTTCCTGAAAGGAGGAGCAACCAAACGTCACATGGGCAACAAGAAAACAAACACTTCCATCAGAATGGTTTCAGTGTTCCAGAAAAAAAATATTCCTAGCAGGAGGGTTGGGGGGGGGAGACAAAACAGAGAAAGAGTAGGGAGGGAGGCAGAGAGAGGGGGAGGGAGGCAGAGAG
>NW_016109431.1:4010-4916 GCF_001604975.1 Cebus imitator | reverse complement strand
TTTTTTTTACAAAGATGGGGTTTCTCCATGATGGCCAGGCTTGTCTTGAACTCCTGACCTCAGGTGATCCACCCACCTCGGCCTCCCAAAGTGCTAGGATTACAGGTGTGAGCCACCAAGCCTGGCCCACACCTAGCTAATTTAAAAAGTTTATTTTTAGGGATGGGGGTCTCACTATGTTGCCCAGGCTGGTCTTGAACTCTTGGGCTGAAATGATCCTCCCGCCTCGGCCTCCCAAAGTGCTGGGGTTACAGGCATGAGCCACTGTGCCGGCCAGTGTTTTGCCTTTAATAATGGCATTTGTTGTTTGTTTTTAATTTTTTACTTCTTATTTAGAAATTATTTCAAATTTATTTTTTAAATAACACAAATAAAATTAGTACAAAGAGGCCGGTCGCAGTGGCTTACGCCAGTAATCCCAGCACTTTGGGAGGCCCAGGTGTGTGGATCACGAGGTCAGGAGTTCAAGACCAGCCTAGCCAATATGGTGAAACCCCGTCTCTACTAAAAATGCAAAAATTAGCCAGGTGTGGTGGTGTGCACCTGTAGTCCCAGCTACTCGGGAGGCTCCACCTGGGAGGCAGAGGTTGCAGTGAGCTGAGATGGCGCCACTGCACTGCAGCGTGGGTGACAGAGCAAGACTCTGTCTCAAAAAAAAAAAAAGAAAGAAAGAAAAAAAGAAAATAGAACAAGGAATGCCACCTACCTTGTTTATTATTTGTACTTTTACCCTGTCGTGGCCCCTTACCCCCACCGAACGCCTCAGTGTCTGTTTCCTGAAAATAAGCACATTCTACTAGACAGCCACAGCGCAGTTCTCAGCTTCAGTCTTTTTTTTTTTCTTTTTCTTTTTTTTTTTTTTTTGAGATGGAGTTTCGCTCTGGTTGCCCAGGCTGGAGTGCAATG
>NW_016109431.1:0-1620 GCF_001604975.1 Cebus imitator | reverse complement strand
TTGACCAGGATGGTCTCGATCTCTTGACCTCGTGATCTACCCGCCTCGGCCTCCCAAAGTGCTGGGATTACAGGCGTGAGCCACCGCGCCCAGCCGGTAGAAAGGTTCTAATTGGCTGCAGGCCAGGGGTGAGCGCCAGCATCCACCCCACCGTGCAGACTTCCCAGGCTTGCTTTATGGGGAAAGAGCCGTCTCCCCAGGGCTGCCACACCCAGGAGGGGAAGAGTCCAGGCCCACTGCTCAAGCTCCAAGTTTCTCTTGGGCTGTTGTCCAGAGGAAGGAGGCCAGCAGGACCTGGTTGGGTAGTTTCTGGAAGGCCAGGGCCCTGCACACAGATTACAAGTCAGCACAGGGACTGTGCTGTCCGAATAGCCCCGGTCCCACGTTCCCAGGCACCTGTACCCCTGCCAGACCTGACTTTCCTCTCTCTTACTTCTTACTGATTTCCATGAATCCACATTCTCTTTATTGACATATTGGCAGAATATGGACGAGCAGGGAAGTCAGGGAGCATGCTGGCGTCACTACTGGCTGCTCAGCTGCGGAGACCCAGAAGTTGGTTTTCAGGCCCCTTGGTCCATTCCTAGGGCCCTCACCCCTTACGTAGTTCAACCACTGCGCCTCATCTATCAAATAGAGCCGAAAGGCCTCTGTCCTCCCAGCCCCAAATGAATATTTGGGACCTTCATTAGGTAAACCCTTTCATGGGTTTTTCAGTCTCAGGGCGGGAAGCCCCCGAGCATGAAAAGCGTCATCATTAGGAGGAAGGGTGAGAAACCCAGCCGGCTCCTGGTCTGGGGGAGAAGCTGTTTTCACCGGCCTTCCTGGCGCCTTCTCCCTGCACAGCTGTATCTACTGAAGCAGGAGCTGCAGCGAGTCCACATGGTTTCCTCCTGCGAGCTGGAATTGCAGGAGCGGTCCCTGAGGATGGCCAGTGACCTGGAGTCCGGGGACGAGGAGCTGAACCGCCTGAAGGAGGAGAATGAGAAACTGCGCTCGCTGACTTTCAGCCTGGTAGGTTCCGGCCCCCCCAGCAGACAGCATCCTCTGCCCTGGGTGCTTGATCCCCAGACTGTGGGGTTTCTGACAGGTGGTTCAATTAAGAGGGGGCTAAGGATGGGAGGTGAAACTTACTGACTCATCTCACCCACTTTCTTTTTACCGCCTTCCTTCCTGCTGTTCCCCAGACCCCAAAACGTTGGCAGAATTAATTAAAAGCTAGAACTGGGCGTGGTGGCTCAGGCCTGTAATCCCAGCACTTGGGGAGGCCAAGATAGGTGGATTGCTTAAGCTCAGGAGTTCAAGACCAGCCTGGGCAACATGGCGAGACCCCATCTCTACAAAAAATACAAAAAGTAGCCTGGCATGGTGGTACACACCTGTGGTCCCAGCTACTCAGGAGGCTGAGGTGGGAGGATTGTTTGACCCTGGTAATTTCAGGCTGCAGTGAGCTGAGATCACACTGCTGCACTCCAGCCTGGGTGACAGAGGGAAATGCTCTCTCAAAAATATAAAAATAGGCCGGGCGCGGTGGCTTACGCCTGTAATCCCAGCACTTTGGGAGGCCGAGGCGGGTAGATCACGAGGTCAAGAGATCGAGACCATCCTGGTCAACATGGT
>NW_016109430.1:0-4917 GCF_001604975.1 Cebus imitator | reverse complement strand
CCTGAGCCTCCCAAAGTGCTGGGATTACAGGAGTGAGCCACCGCACCTGGCTCTGTGAGAAATTATTGCTGTGTTAAGCCAATAAACAGTCAGTTTTGGGGTGATTTGTTACCCAACAATCAGAAACTGAGACTGATGTATAGGAAAAAAGAAAAAAGATTGCTGAGGCAATAAGAACTTCATTTTGGGCCATCCTAAACATGAAGTGTTTGGGATAGTGGATAGTTACATGGAAACATCTAGAAAGCAGTTGGAAGATCAGCTCTGGGCTCAAGAGACAGGCAGAGGGAGGACCTGGGGATTTGAGAGTCAATCAGCACACGAACAGGAGCTGGCACCCTGGGAGAAGGTAAGCTCGCCAAAGGAGGTAAGAGGAATAAGAAAACAAATAGAATTCTGGCCTCACGTATATTTAAGGGATGGACAGAAAGAAGTTTATCAGGGATGAAGAAAGAACCAAGAAAGAAGCAGGGAGCTAAACTCCTGCTGTGAGAGGAAGGGGTAATCAAATGCTCAGGGCTACAAAGAGGAATGCACTTGAAAATTAGGAAGGAATGAGGATAGGGCAATTTCAGTTTCAAATACAATGGCAGGGGCAGAAGTGGATGAGTGGCTAAGGAGGGAATGACATTGAGAAACTGGACATAGCAAATGTAGACTATTGTTTCAAAAGTCTACTGTGGCAGGGCGTGGGACATGGTGATTTATACCTGTAATCCCAGCACTTTGGGAGGCCAAGGCAGGCAGATCACTCGAGGTCTGGAGTTTGAGAGCAGCCTGACCAACATGGAGAAACACCATCTCTTCTAAAAATTCAAAATTAGCCAGGCTTGGTGGCGCATGCCTGTAATCCCAGCTATTCAGTAGGCTGAGGCAGGAGAATCGCTTGAACCCAGAAGCGGAGGTTGCGGTGGGCTGATAGTGCACCATTGCACTCCAGCCTGGGCAACAAGAGCGAAACTCTGTCTGAAAAAAAAAGTCTATTGTTAGGGGAAGAAAGAGCATCACTTGGGTGAATGATAAAAGGTAAATTGTTTTAAGTTAAGGAAACTTGCTTGCTGAGAGGAGATCCCACAGAAGAGAGAGATTAAAGATCCTGAAGAAAGAGGTGACTGAGCTTTGGTTCGTGCCTGTAATCCTAGCACTTTGGGAAGTTGAGGCGGGTAGATTGCCTGAGTTCAGTTCAATACCAGCACGGGCAACACGGTGAAACCCCATCTCCACTAAAATACAAAAAAAAAGTAGCCGAGTATAAAGGTGTTCGGTTGTAATCCCAGCTATTTGGGAGGCTGAGGCAGGAGAATAGATTGAACCCAGGAGGTGAGCCAAGATTGTGCCACTGCACTCCAGCCTGGGAAACAGAGCAAGACTCAGTCTCAAAAAAAAAAAAAAAAAAAAAAAAAAAAAAAAAAAAAAAAAAAAAAAAAAAAAAAAAAAAAAAAAAGTTTTACAAACTGTCATTCAAAAACCACTCTATAGCTTTATCTTTTCCTTTTATTACAAGCCAGTTAAATTTTGTCCTGGCATTAAAGGAACCCTCAGGGTTTGTCCAGCTCTGTCTTTCTAGAAATCTTTGGGGCTGCTTCCCCCGCCCCCCACACCCAGCATTCTTTACATATAATCCTGCCCAGCTATTCCCCAGAGTTGCAGAAAGGCCAGAGACCTATTCATAAGGGGATCATTAAAGGGCCTTTCCAAGAAAGTCACAGAGTACACAGTAAATTCTGGCTCCACACTGACCTTGAGGGTTGGGGACTGCAAAAGAACAAAAGTAGAAAAGGTCGTGGTGACTGACCTGGCATTGCGGAGGACCTACTGTAGGCCTGGCCCAATACTTTGTACTTTTCCATACCTTAAGCACTTTATTTAACATCACAATAATCCTGAAAGAAGTACATATTTCTTTTTTTTTCTTTTTTTTGAGACAAGGTCGCCCAGGGTAGAGTGCAGTGGCTCACTGAAGCCTCGACCTCCTGGGCTCAAGTCATCCTCCCACCTCAGCCTTCCACGTAGCTAGGACTACAAGCCTGTGCCACCATGCCTCGTTAATTTATTTTATTTTATTTTTTGTGGAGACGGCAGGGTCTCACCATGTTGTTCAGGTTGGTCTTACCCTGGGCTCAAGTTATCCTCCTGTCTCAGCCTCCCAAAGTTCTGGGACTACAAGTATGAACCACTGTACCCAGCCAAGAAGCAAATAACTTCTTTCTTTCTTTTTAAAAATTATCTCATGCAACAGATGAAAGAAGTATATATTTCTTTATCTGCAAGCTCAGCGAGATTAAATATCATGTCCAATGTCACACAGCCAGTATCGCACAACTAATCAGAATTAATTTATTTATTTGTTTATTGTACTCCAGCTCTGTGGCTCAGGCTCGTGGCGCAATCTCGGCTCACTGCAACCTCCGCCTCCCAAGTTCAAGTGATCCTCTCGCCTAAGCCTCCTGAGTCGCTGGGACTATAGGTGTGTGCCACCACGCCCAGCTAGTTTTTCTATTTTTAGTAGATATGGGGTTTCACCATGTTTGCTAGGCTGGTCTGGAACTCCTGGCCTCAGGTGGTTTGCCCACCTCAGCTTCTCAAAGTGCTGGGATTACAGTTGTGAGCCAGCGTGCCCTACCGACTAATCAGAAATTAAACTCAGATCTGTCCACTTACTAACAGCACTACATCTCACTGATAGGAAGAGACATGAGAGGACAGATGCGGAAAATTTTTAAGAGATTTAAGTACCTTTGTTCTTTTTTGGAGACAGAGTCTCACTGTCGCTCAGGCTGAAATCAGTGGCGTGATCTTGGCTCCCTGCAACCTCTGCCTCCCGAGTTCAGGCGATTTTCCTGCCTCAGCCTCCCGAGTAGCTGAGATTACAGGCACTGGCCACCATGCCCGGCTAATTTTTGTATTTTTAGTAGAGATCAGGTTTCACCATGTTTGCCAGGCTGGTCTTGAACTCCTCGGGTCAAGTGATCCACCTGGCTCTACCTCCTAAATTGCTGGGATTACAGATGGGAATCTCATGCCTGGTCTTATGTACTTTTTACAAGAAAGTAATTTGAAACCGGTTGCACAGGTGTCTCATGCCTGTAATTGAGCTCTTTTAGAGGCTGAAATGGGCAGATCACTTGAGCCCAAGAGTTCAAGACTGGCTGGGCAACATAGCAAGACCCTGCCTCTCTAGTAATAATAATAATGCAGTTGAAACCACATTCAAAAGGTAACTTATATAGCTGACAATATATTACTCTATCTTAGAATCAACATCTTAGGCACCTCTTTAGCTAGGCCTCTTTCTTGATCAGCTCAGCAAATGGATCAGTCCTGTCCCTGGACTCCTTCTGTCCCTTATCGCAGAAATGAGAACAAATTCCCTGACCCACTTCTAATCACACTCCTAGGAGAAGGTTGACTTCTGCTCCAGCTCTTCATCCATAAATCATCTATTTTTATTATTATTTTTTTTTTTCGTGAGAAGGAGTTTTGCTCTTGTTGTCCAGGCTGAAGTATAGTGGTGTGATCTTGGCTCACTGCAACCTCTGCCTCCCGAGTTCAGGCGATTTTCCTGCCTCAGCCTCCCGAGTAGCTGAGATTACAGGTGTGCACTACCATGCCCAGTTAATTTCTGCAGTTTTAGTAGAGACATGGTTTCACCTTGTTGGCCAGGCTGGTCTCGAACTCCTGTCCTCAGGTGATCCAGCCACCCCAGCCTCCCAAAGTGCTGCGATTATAGGCGTGAGCCATGACGCCTGGCCATTAATCATCTATTTAACGAGCACTTACTGTATACCTCCTGTGTCCAAGGTGCTGTGTAAGAGACACAGCATGAAATAAAACACATCCGTGCTTGAAGAAGCCCAAGTTGCAGAAGAGATACTTGTAAACAGATACTGACTTCACACCCTGATAATCATCTAACCAGAACCAACAGAGGGGGGAACCCAGATAGGCTTCTCAGAAGAGGAAGAATATATAAAACAGGTCTTACAGAAGACAAGTGCCTTGTTATACAGAGAAGATGAGGCATAGGATCACAGACAGAGGAAGCAGGAAGCAAGCAGCATATGTAAAGGCACCGACCAGCTCTCTCCAAACCTGCTCCTCCAGGTTCACTCTGTCAGGCACCAGGATCACCACAGGCCCATTTCCCCAAATTGGAACCTTCTACAACTCTGGCTTCCAGTTAATCACTGAGTCCTGTCTAGTCTCCTTCCAAATTTCTCAGACATTCCCCCTTCTTTCTCTATCCTTACTCCCATCACTGCAGCTCAACGCTATTATTTCTCTCTGGCTCCTGCAACAGCCTCCAAACTAACATCTGTTTATTTTTGCTCCATGTAAATCCACTCTGCACAGAGCATCCAGACTGATCCTTTGTTAAAGGGGAAAATAAAGGAAAAATAATGTGATGCTCTCATGATCCTGTTTAAGCCCTTTGGCAGCTGTAGTGCCTTCAAGATTAAGCCAAAACTTCCTAACAGGGTTTACAAAGCCCTTGGTGGGCTGGCCTCTGCTCACTACTCTAACCTCTTCTCTGATCTCCACTTCCAGCTTTGATGTGCTTCAGTTCCTGACATAGTGGCTTATAACCCTGGTTGCACATGAGAACCACCTGGGGAGCTTTAAGAAATACTGATGCTGCCCGGGCACGGTGGCTCATGCGCCTGTAATCCCAGCAATTTGGGAGGCCAAGGTGGGCAGATCACGAGGTCAAGAGATGGATACCATCCTTGCCAACATGGTGAAACCCCGTCTCTACCAAAAATACAAAAATTAGCCGGGCGTGGTGGCACGCACCTGTAGTCTTAGCTATTCAGGAGGCTGAGGCAGGAGAATTGAACTTGGGAGGCAGAGGTTGCAGTGAGCTGAGATTGTGCCACTGCACTCCAGCCTGGGCAACAGAGTGAAATTCCATATCAA
>NW_016109429.1:3113-4918 GCF_001604975.1 Cebus imitator | reverse complement strand
TTTTGTAGTTTTAGTAGAGATGGGGTTTCACCATGTTGACCAGGATGGTCTCGATCTTTTGACCTCGTGATCCACCCGCCTTGGCCTCCCAAAGTGCTGGCATTACAGGCGTGAGCCACCGCGCCCGGCCGAGAGTTTTATTCCTACATGGTGGTGGGCAGTTAAGCCAGCCTTTCCCCATGAGTAAGCTCATCTGATCCTTCTCATGAGAGTAGGTCTGACAGGCACCACCTTCTCATCTGCAGGGGAAGAAGCTGAGCTCAGAGAGGTGAAGTTTACTTCAAAAATTAGAACGGGGATCACAATCCAGTGCCCTTCCCGCAGATGTTTTATGCAGGGGGCAGGTGGGATCAATTGTGAAATTTATGTCCCACTGCAAGGGGCCTGGGGAGCTACATTCCGGCACTTAGGCAGGTCTGCAGTTCTTGGGAGGCAGACACCTTTCCTTAGCTGAAACCAGCTCTTCGGATGTCAAGACACATGTTCAAAGTGCCAAAGCCACCTAGAGGCAGGGCCTTCTGCTAACTCAGACTAGGAAATGCTGCTGGCTAGCTGGGCCCTCAGCCAGTCTGTGCCTTACACTTTATTTCCAAGGTTCCTCTTGTGGAGGGAGCAGGAGGGTATTTATTTATTTATTTTTAAACAGCAATACAACTTTTTCATTTTAGTTTTTTCTTCTTGTTTTCCCTCAGGGTACAGAATTTTGATTATATATACATATGTGTGTGTGTGTGTGTGTGTGTGTGTGTGTGTGTGTGTGTGTAATTTTTACATCCTGTCTTTAAATTTTTTATTAGGTTTTATCTAATATGAAATGCTTCTCCTATCAATTAGGGTACTTAAAAGATTTATTTTCCATCCACATCGTTCTTCATTATTCACAATTCTCTGTCACTTGAGCTTATTTGAAAATGTTATCTCACATCTCAGACCAACATCCAAGTTGTTTCTATAAATAAAAAGCCTGAGTCACTTAACTTAATTTTGAAGACTCCCCTACATGAAGTTAAATGGAATCATCTGAAGTTTTCTGGTATTAATCTATGATTTTATTTTAAATAGTAGTATTATGTTGCCATCTTATTTTATTTATTTATTTTTTTACTGTTCTGGGATCACTCTTGAAATGAGCAAGGTTATCATAATAAATGATAACTCTTAAGAACGCTAAGGCCTCTCTAATTTCTGCTTATTTTTATGAACACTCAGGGCAATACTATTTGGTTTTCTAACCTTATCATTTCAAACCAGCTGAAGCCGCAATAGGCTATTTGCAATCCTGAGCGATGAGGCCATGCATCCCGGAGCCTGGCGGGTCTTGACTTGGCCAGAAATGGAGTTATTCTACATTGATCTTTGCTCTTGATGAAGGCTGTTGGTGTAAGTCAGAATTCTCTTAGAAAAAGCATGAAATAGCATTCCCACTCTGTAAATGTACTTTCTCTTCCAAGGATCTGAGAGTCTGACAGGGGAGCTCAAGTGCATTAGAGGTGATTTCACCAAAAGGGTTTGTGAAAACGTCAAGTGCAGAGACTGGACTGGGTCTTTTCCGCTGTTGTATTCTTCTCCCTACTCAGCACAGAACTTTGCAATAATAAAAACCCAATTAATGTCTTCTGAGTTGAATTCAAATGGCTACTTAATAGTCAATAGAATATAACAACAACCACAAAATGCTTGGGAAAAAACTGGGGGGACGGAACATGACTTGGCCGGGTGCGGTGGCTCAAGCCTGTAATCCCAGCACTTTGGGAGGCCGAGGCGGGTGGATCACGAGGTCAAGAGATCGAGACCATCCTGGTCAA
>NW_016109429.1:0-1598 GCF_001604975.1 Cebus imitator | reverse complement strand
TCTTGGCTCACTGTAATCTCCACCTCCCAGGTTCAGGCAATTCTCCTGCCTCAGCCTCCTGAGTAGCTAGAATTACAGGCGTGTGCCACCACACCTAGCTAATTTTTTTTTTTTTTTTGTATTTTTAGTAGAGACAGGTTTTCACTGCATTGCCCAGGCCAGTCTTGAACTGCTGATCTCAGGTAATTTACCTGCCTCGGCCTCCCAAAGTGCTAGGATTAAAGGCGTGAGCCACCACGCCTGGCCATGATTCTAACCATTTTTAAGTGTACTATTCAGTGGCATTAATTACATTCACAACGTTGTGCAACAAAATACATAACCTTTTTTTTCACTTGGCACAATTCCCTTGAGACATACTGAAGTTGTTATGTATATAGATAGTTCATCCCTTTTTCTTGTTCACCAGCATTCCATGGTATAGACACACCACAGTTTGTTTAACCATCTACCCATTGAAAGACATTTGAGTTGTTTCCACTTTAGGGCTATTATAAATGAAGCTGCCATGAATATTTGTGCACACACTTTTGGGTGGACATAAGTTTTCATTTCTCTGGGATAAAAGCCCAAGAGTGCAACTGCTGGGTCATACGGTAAGCACATGTTTAGTTTAGTAAGAAACTGCCTTGCTCTTCCATTTTACAGTCCCAACAGAAGCTTTGTTGTTTGAGCCCCAACATTTCAGGGTTGTTTGTTACTGCAGCATAACCTGGCCTGACTAATATATTACTGGATCATGTTCTTGTTTGTAAGGTCAATAATCACATTTAATTTCAATTATGAAATAAGAGGTGCCTTAATGAGATTTTCTTTTATTCATTTACTCATTTCCTCACCCGCTTATTCAATGAATGAGTTGTTTATTAAATACATACTATTCTTGGGAACATGCTATGTGCTGAGGATACAATAGTGGCAAAAACACTTTTGACAGAGCTCAGCGTCTACCAGGAAAAGAGGATGAAATGTAGACAAAAAAAGCAGAAGACAAGGAAAGTGGTGTCATACAGGAGCAGCACATGACATCATGATGGCGTTACAGTGGCACTAAGGCAGGGGCCAGTTTTGGCTGCAAAAGGAGTTTCCTGAGTAGGTGATGGCTGAGCTGAAATCTTAAGGTGAGTTAGCTAGGTAGAGGAAGCAGGGGAGGAGGTGGAGGCAGAGGGAGCATCCTAGACAGATAGAATACCCGATAAAGGCTTTTTGGGGGTCCAGAGTCTGGATTATTCATGAATACAAGGATGAAGGTGGCTGGAGCAGTGAGAGCATGCATCGGAGAAACGTAAGAGGAGACCAGCAACCTGCAGAAGCCAGAGTGCCTAGGACCATAGTGGCTACACCGGAGATACGGAGCTTGAGAGTCAGAGTAATGGGATTCTCTAAAGAGTTTTGAGCAATGGGAATCTCTGAAGAATTTTAAGCAATGAGGGTGATGTAAGCCTATCTGAGCTTTTAAAATGTCATTCTGGTTATCGTGTGGAGAACAATATGGGAGTCCAGCGTGGATGCATAGACATGGCAAGTGCCTGAAATTACAGGGTGCCATAAAGACAGAAGAGAAATCAGCATGGAATTCTCTCACACCTCCTCTCCCT
>NW_016109428.1:3458-4919 GCF_001604975.1 Cebus imitator | reverse complement strand
CTCCGTCACCCAGGCTGGAGTGCAGTGGCACAATCTCAGCTCTCTGCAACCTCTATCTCCTGAGTTCAAGTGATTCTCCTGCCTCAGCCTCCCGAGTAGCTGAGCGTGTGCTACCACACCTGGCTAATTTTTTATCTTTTTAGTAGAGACGGGGCTTCACCATGTTAGCCAGGATGGTTTCGATTTCCTGAGCTTGTGATCTGCCCGCCTTGGCCTCCCAAAGTGCTGGGATTACAGGCATGAGCCACCGCGCACAGCTGGAAATATATGTGTCTCCAAAGATAAAATCATCCTTTAATTTTGCTTAGCCAAGAAACTCAACTAAA
Source organism: Cebus imitator (assembly GCF_001604975.1). Lineage (NCBI taxonomy): Eukaryota > Metazoa > Chordata > Mammalia > Primates > Cebidae > Cebus > Cebus imitator. Next base: position 4,593 of record NW_016109428.1, on the reverse strand, counting down.
ACTACCTGCTGGAAATGGCAGTTTTCTGTCTCAGCATCAGTAACATACAATCCAAAGTCTATGTTGTGATTGGCTGTTGTACCGTTTTCATTCAGAGATTAGTTTTGCCAACAGTGTCTGATTTGGGATTGAGATTTAGCTCACAAAGCAATTGGTTGTTGGGGCATAGGAAGGGGTTAGTGTTACTAATGAGCACACTACAGAGAAATCATTCCAGTGGGAAAAAATAGCATTTGTCCATGCATGAACAAAGTTGTTCTATAATTCAATGCTGCATGCCAAATAGTGAAGTTTGGATTTGGATGTGGCAGCTCACTGATGCTGGGGGGAAATTTTGTTTAATCATTGTCTTTTAAAATGAACTTAGTACAAGCTGCCACTTTTTCCCTTTTAGAAAGATGAAATGTTTTTTGTCTTTTTCCTCTTTTCCTGTTTCCATAATTTTATTTTTAGGCTTCCAAAAATTTGCAAATTTAATTAAAATAAATGTTTTCCTCTTGGGTAGCTTGATTAACTAGTCTTTTTTTCCTAAGCATTATTCTACATCTAAAATTATATCCTAACATCCAGTTCTAATTCTCTTCATTTTTTGTTCCTCTAAAATGAAATAAATTTGTGAATTTTAGGAAATATATATTATCAAATTATTTTGTTTTGTTTTGAACCTTTTATAATATCACAAATAGATATCTTTGGGATTTTCCTTTTTGTTTCCTGATTCTTTAACTGATAGTCAGAATTATTATCTGATGGAATATTTTAGGTTTGTTTTGTGCCTTTGATAACACCGTTCACCTTTGACAGCTTATTTTATTTTATTTTTTGGAGACAGTCTTGCTCTGTTGCCAGGCTGGAGTGCAGTGGTGCAATGTCTGCACTGCAGTCACTGCAACCTCTGACTCCCTGGTTCAAATGATTTTCCTGCCTCACCCTCCCAAGTAGCTGGGATTATAGGCACTCGCCACCACATCTAGCTAATTTTTGTATTTATAGTAAAGACGGGGTTTTACCATATTGGCCAGGATGGTCTCTATCTCCTGACCTTGTGATCCGCCCACCTCAGCCTCCCAAAGTGCTAGGGTTACAGGTGTGAGCCACTGCACCCGGCCAACAAATTTTTTTTTTTTTTTTTTTT
>NW_016109428.1:0-1290 GCF_001604975.1 Cebus imitator | reverse complement strand
TGAGATGGAGTCTCTCTCTGTCTCCCAGGCTGGATCGTGGTGGCGCCATCTTGATTCACTGCAACCTCTGCCTCATGAGTTCAAGTGTTTCTCCTGCCTTAGCCTTCTGAGTAGCTGGGAATACAGGTGCATGCCACCACACCCAGCTAATTTTTGTATTTTTAGTAGAGACGGGGTTTCACCATGTTGGCCAGGATGGTCTCCATCTCTTGACCTCGTGATCTACCCGCCTTGGCCTCCTAAAAGTGCTAGGATTACAGGTGTGAGCCACTGCTGATGTGGATCTTTTTCATTTGTTGTGCGGCATACTCTTTGGGCATTTTCATTCTAGAAATATATGTCCTTCAGTTCTCAACATTTTTTCTTATTTATTTTAAACGTTCCTCTTTCTGCTTTGTGGAACTTTTATTAGTTTGATGCTGGATCTTTTGAGTTGATCCTCTGATTCTCTTACCTTTCCCCAATTTTTTCATTACTTTCTCTTTTTGTTTCACTTCCTGGGAGATTTCAGCTTTACCTACCAGACTGTAAACTGACCTAAAAAATTTTCTATCATAATTTTAATACATAAGGGCTCTTGTTCTTTGAATGTGACTTTATTATAGATCTTATTTGTCTTTCATAGATGCAGTCTTTCCTTTTACATATCTGAGATATTTTGCTATTTTTGTGTGTCTGTGAAGTTTTTTTTCCCTTGAATTCTCTGGTTATTCCCAAGTTTCTTTTTATTGTTATTTTTGTCTCCTTTAACATAGTGGTTTTCCTCAAATGTCTTGTATTTTTTTGAAGTTGTGGTGAACATACATAACATATAATTTATCATTTTAACCATTTTATCTATTTCTTTTAAAATATTTATTTATTTATTTATTTATTTATTTTAGAGATGGGATCTTGCTCTTGTTGCCCAGGCTGGTCTCCAGCACTTGGGCTCAGGCAGCACTCCTGCCTTGACCTCCCAGAATGTGGAGATTATAGGTATGAACCACCATGCCCAGCTGTTTTTAACCATTTTAAGATGTATAAATTCCGTGGCATTAAGTATATTCATAGGGTTGTGCAACCATCAACACCATCTACCTCCAGAACTTTTTCATCTTCCCCAGCTGAAACCCTGTACCCATTAGATACTAACTTCCATTCCGTCCTTCCCTCAGCTCTTGGCCAACAGCATTCTACGGATTTGACACTTTAGCAGCCTCATGTAAGAATAATCATAATACTTGTCTTTTTGTGACTGGCTTATTTTACTTAGCATAATATTTTCTTTTCTTTTTTTTTTTTTTTTTT
>NW_016109427.1:0-4920 GCF_001604975.1 Cebus imitator | reverse complement strand
GTGTTTTTGACTGATTTTGGTATCAGGGTGATACTACATTCGTAAAGTGAGTTAGGGAGAAATTCTTCCTTGTTAATTATTTTGATAAGATTTTTCAATAATATCAGCCATTCTTTATATGTCAGGCAAAATTCAACTGTGAATCTGTCTGGTCCTGGGGCTTCTTTTTGGTAGATATTTTTATTAGTAATTTTTTTATCACTTGTTATTCGTCTGTTAGGGTTTCTGTTTCTTTCTGGTTCAATCTTGTGAGTTTGTATGTTTCCAGTAATGTATCCATTTTCTCTAGGTTTACTTATTTGTGCATATATCCAATTGTATTTGTTTGTGTAATGGAAACCCATCATTTCCTGTCAAATTGTTCAAATTCTACATTACATTGTATAGCCACTATTTAATCAAGGATGTGTAATTTATAGACTTAAATACTTCACTGTCTAACTTTATACTTTCAAATGAGAAGGGTTATCTACTGCAAATGGCAATTATTACAAACTTTCAATTCTCAGATGTGTTTTGAAAGCTAATGTGTCAATGAATGATAAAACAAAGGTGTTTGAGTTTTGTGTCAATATAAATTGAGCAATATTACATAAGAAAATTTGACCATACTTTTTCTGATAATTAATTGCAAAAGGAATTACAAATTCAATTACTATCTAGAGATCTTAGTTCATTTGATTACATATACATAAACAAAGACATGGAATACTTTAGACTGGATGGTTTCTGGAGGTCTGAATAGAAAAACGATCACAAGAAAGAAAATCGATTTATCTAATTTTTTACTTACAGTTATAATGAATTCGCAAATAAAAAATTTTAATTTGCATGATTTTAAGCCCTATGCTTAATGAAGCAAAGATGTTAGCATAGTATCAGAATTTTCTGGCTCTTTTTAAGATCATTGTAATGAACAAATGAAACAAACCAGGGGCAGAGACAACACATAATTCTTGTGTCTCAGGCTTGCAGGTTGTACCTTCCATGTTATTTGGCATTTTTAAACAACTTATATTTTATGTAATTATCAGTATAATAGATATTAAGTCTTCCAATTTGCTTTTTATTTTCTATTCATCCCATCTGTTCTACGTGGTGTTTCTTTTTATTTTCTGCCTTTTATGGTTTGATTATTTTTTAATAAATTCATTTGATCACTAGTATAGGCATTTTACCTATACCTGTGTATTTTATTAGTTAAATGCTGTTTTAGGATTTCAAGGCACATCCTTTACTTACTGCCTTCTACTATCAAAGAACATTACATCACATCAATCATAATGCAAAAATCTTAAAATATGACCCTCTGATCCTTTGTGCTATTGTTGCCATGTATTTTTCTTCATATGGTACAAAAATAACATCATTATTATTTAACTATTATAAAGAAAAATAATATAAAAATATTTTATATCCACTTTCAAATTTATCTTTACTAGCCATCTTTATTCTTTCATGTAGATCCATATGTTAATCAGCTATGACTTTTCTATTAAATAACAAACATCCTTAACATTTCTTGTAGTGCAGGTCTGATAGTGATTGATTTTCTCTGTTCTTATTGATCTAAAAACATCTTTATTTTGTGAAAGATAGAATTTTAAGGTGAGCATTTTGATTGTTTTGTCTTTTGTAATCAGCATTGTTTAAAATATAAATCAATTCAAATAGAAATGTATTGTTATCTAGTATGTGTAGGTTTTAGTAATAAGTCGGATGCCATTCTCTATTCTTTGTGTTTCTGTAAGTACAGTCTTTGCTTTTAATTTGTGGTTTTACTTTCCACAGTTTCACTTACCATTAGTATAATACAATAACATATTTTCAGAAAGAGAGAGATAACATTCTTCACCTAAGTTGCATTACACTGTTGTTATAATTGTTCTATTTTCTTATTAGTTATTGTTTTAATCTCTTAGGATGCCTAATTTATATGTAAATTAAACTTTATCATAGGTATGTAAAGATAGGAAAAAATATAGTATATATCGGGTTTAGTAAAGTCTGTGATTTCATGCACCCACTGGGACTTTAGGAATGTATTTTCCATGTAGAAGGGAGATCTACTCTAATGCGTTCTTTGATTTTTTTGTTGTTGTTTTGTGTGTCCTGTGGTTTCAGAGAAGAACAAATGGAGAGCTGAGACTTCCGTATTTCCCTCATAATAGCAAGCCAAATTCCCCATAGCAGTATCATTGGATACCATGTTGGAGCCTAAATTTCTACCTCCACCCAGCAATAAGGGGGTACTGCTCCATTTCCTTGCTGGAATAATGTCTCACAGGCCTAGTGGAAGCCATAAATGTTAACACCACCCCAAAATAATAGAGCCACCTCTCTGGTATTAGTGGAGGCCACATGGAAGCAATAATGAGGTGCACCTGTGTTTTTCTCAGCCAAGATACGTAAGTGAAGGTCTAGTCGGGGGCATGAATTCTCATCCCTTGCCCAGCAGTAAGGAAGCAGTCCCTGTAGTGTAAACAATGGCTAGATGAAAACCTTGGATTCTACTCCCACCTGACAACAGAGGGTGGGGTATTCTCTTTTTTTCCCACTGGCAGGCATTATAGAAAGCCAGCTAAGGGAGAAGATCTAAAGATTCTTCAGTCTCATACTATAATGATCAAGAATATCTAGATGCAAGGGAAAATTCTCAGCATTATCAGGAAATAAAATAATCACAACTTGAACAAGAAAAGATAATAAATGACAACATCAAGAATAGAACCGATAAAGATATTTTCTGAAAAGGATCTTTAAGCAGTAATAATAAAAATTAGTTTACTAAACACTTACAAACCCACTTGAAACAAATAAAAAGAAAATCCTAGCAGAATAATGGAGATATAAAAGGATCCAAATGTAAAACTAAGAACTAAGAAATTCAATACATGCAATAAGAGATGCAATAGAAAGGGTTTACAATGGAATGGAGAGGAAAAATAAAGCAGCCAGTGAGCTTGAGGATAATTTAATAAAAATGACCCAGTATGAATAACAGAGAACATAGATTGAAAAATAATTTTTGGAGACTCAGGGATTTGTGGGACTGTAACAAAATATCTAATATTTATAAAATGAAAGTTTCAAATAGGAGGAGAAAAAAGGGAGGGCTGAAAAAGAATTTTAAAAAATAATTTCTGAAATTTCTGCAAATTTGGCCCAAAAAGCACTATAAAATAAAAATTTGTGAAACTGAGTGAACTTTTGTATCAGATAAACCCAAGAAATTACAAGAAACATTATAGTCAACTTCTGACACTAAAAAGAAACAAACAAATTAAAAGCTTCCAAAGAGAAGCAGCACATTATTTACAGGAGAAAAGCTATTTGAATAAAGGTGGATTTTTCATTAAAAATGATGCCATCCTAAAGGAAAGAGTACACCATTTTTCAAATGCTGAAAAAAAGTACTACCAAACCAGAATTCCAAATCCAGTGAAAATGAATTTAGAGAATAAAAGAAAACATCATGAAATTTTCAAATGAAACGAAGCTAAGAGGATTTGTCAGCAGAAAACTTAACCTTAAAAAAATAGCTGAAGGAAGTTTTTGAAACAAAATAGAAGTTATTAAAAAAGAAACCTGGGAATGTCAGGAAATAAGTAAAAAAAAATGCAAACTTTATGGGTAAACAGAATAGATTTGACAGTCTCTTGAGTTTTAAAAATTAAATTTGACAGTTGAAACAAATGTTAAGACTGATGTCATTCTCAATGTATGTAATGAAACATTTAAGACAATTCTACAGGAAGAGTACAATGGGAAAACTTAAAGGAAGATACATTTTCTAGTTTTTTTTTTTTTTTTTTAGATGGAGCCTTGCTCTGTCAACCAGGCTGGATTGTAGTGGCATGGTCTCAGTTCTCTGCAACCTCTGTCTTCCAGATTAAATCATTCCTCTCATCTCAGCCTCCCAGGTAGCTGGGCCTGCAGGCTCTTGCCACCATACCTGGCCTAAGTTTTGTATTTTTAGTAGAGTTGGGGGTTCATCATATTGACCAGGCTGGCCTCAAACTCCTGACCTCAAGTGATCTGCCCGCCTCAGCCTCAAGTTTTCTACAATTCATACAAACTAGTAAAATGTTGACATCTGTAGATTATGATAAATTTTGTTATGACTAACGTAATTCCTAGAGTGATTAGTAAAATATTTATACAAAAGAGGTACATACACTCAGTTAGTGTTGACCATGGGTTATACGGCCTTTGAGAGAGGAATATGAGTGAGACTAGCAAGGGGCTCTACGACAGATAGCTTTGTGATAATGGGACATTATTATATCTTGTTGTGTCAGTGCTCACATGTACCTTCACATGTGTTAAAATGGCATGGAACAATGCACACAATACACTAAAACGTTCCTTGTTTTATATGGAGTAATTAATAGTGAGCAGAATTATAATGAACATATATTGAGAAATAAATTCACTTAATCTTTTCCACAGTAAAGGAAAATGCCTTCAATAAGGTCCAGCAATTAAATTTGTGAGGCTCACCCTGAAATAAAAATGTAGGGCCGCATTTAAAACAAAGCTATTAAGAAAGTGCCATTAAAGATCCCAAAATATAAAGGTTTTTTGCATTCTTCTTCAAATCAATATGTTTCCCTTGCTATTTGTTTAATATCATCTAATTTTTAATAGGTATTTTTTTATCTTTTGAGAGACAAGATCTTGCTAAGTTGCTAAGAGTGGCCTTAATGGTAAGCGAGTTCTTTCTTGGCTCACTTGAGATCTGGCTGTTTAAAAATAGGGCACCTCTCCCACCTGTTTCTCTCTCCCCATGTGAAGTTGATGTTATCTGCTCATGTTTGCCTTCCGCCATGATTAAAAGCTTTCTACTGGCTGGGCACCGTGTCTCACAACTGTAATTTCAGCACTTTGAGAGGTCAAGGCAGGTAGATGACTTGAGGT
>NW_016109426.1:3838-4920 GCF_001604975.1 Cebus imitator | reverse complement strand
AAAAAAAAAAAGATACATGCTAAAATAATTACTAATGAAATTACTTATCTAAGATTTGTTTCAAATTATCTGCTAGAGAGGGGTGGGACAAATACAGAGAAAATGAGATTGACCTTAAACTGGTAACTGAAGTTAGGGGATAGGTACATGGGGAGATTTATTTTACCATTCTCCTTACATTTGTAAATGCTTAAAACTATTCATTTTATAAAGTTTTTAAAATGTGAAACATTGACTGGGCATGCTGGCTCACGCCTCTAATCCCAGCACTTTGGGAGGCCGAGGCGGATGGAGTCCCTGAGCCATTCTCCAATAAAGGGAACCAAAGCTCCTTAGACAATAGCTATTTCAAGGACTGAAGCAGGAATTCTACAAGATAATCCTGAAGTATCTTGTAGCGCCATTAAGCACATATTCAAAAAGGAAAAACCAATCCCAACCAACCAACAAAAGACCACCACACACAGAAACACACAATGATGGAGTTACCAAAGGGACACAGGAGCTTCCAACAGTCAAAGCTGGAACATCAGAACAGAATAATAGGGGAAATAGTATTAGACTACAGCCCAGAGTATAAAGTAAATATCCACAAGCCAAATGACTGAATAAATAGGAAAGATTGAACAGCTCTCCATGGAGAGAAATTCCAAATAATTTATGTAGACAGTCCACCCTCAAGGAGACAGAGCATAATTTTCCACTCCTTAAGTGTGGGCTGTGCACAGTACTGGCAGGGAGGGGTGATGGAGCAACATATACTATTTCATCCAGGTGATCAAGGTTAACATCACTGGGACAGGTGTGGTGGTTCACGCCTATAATCCCAGCTGTTTGGGAGGCCAAGGCAGGTAGATCACTTGAGGTTAGGATTTCACCAATATGGTGAAATCCTGTCTCTACTAAAAATACAAAAATTAGACTAGCATGGTTGCGGGCACCTGTAATCCCAGTTACTAGGGAGGCTAAGGCAAGAGAATTGCTTGAACCCAGGAGGTGAAGGTTGCAGTGACCCGAGATTGTGCCACTGCATTCTACCCTGGGCAGCAGAGCACGACTCCATCTCAATTTAAAAAAAAAAA
>NW_016109426.1:0-1132 GCF_001604975.1 Cebus imitator | reverse complement strand
CTCTCTCTCTCTCTCTCTCTCTCTCTCTCTCTCTCTCTCTTCCTTTGACTATTGGCCAAAAGATAGGCAAATATGCCAAGTGAAATAATAATGCTGTTTGTGCAGACAAAATTGGCTAAGATTTTGAATTATTTTAGCATGAAGTATGCTGGGAAGGATATGAATAAACTATGTCTTGTCTATTAGTGGGGAAAAGTATAAAGAAACATAGAATTTCTATAAAAGTTTTGTTAATATCAAATGGCGTAAAAATTCACTCCAATCTGCTAATTCAATTTCTGTGTATACCTGCTCAGAAGTATGAAAGGTAATACACCAAGACATTTTTGAACTTTACTTTTCAAATTGTAGTCAGTGAACCTGTATAACGGGGAAGAAGTACATTTAAGTCATTCTTTAACTGAGGCTTTAAAAAATCAATTTGAAACCAAAATACCAACTAAACAAGCATAGACCTGTCCCTTGACTGACCAGGACCTGAAGAATACAGATGAAGCCAATGAGCTATTGGCAAGCAAAGAGTGCCGCTAGTGTGGGGTAAACCACCACAGCTCTGTTGGGAGTAGCTGGTGGGAAGATTCAGATAACAGGGCAACCTCACTCTAGGACCTCTCACTCCTGCACATAAATGAAATCCCTCGAATGCCAGGTAGAATTAAATATAAAACCTATAGCAGCACAAATATCTTTACTCCTTTTCCTCCCTCTTCATGGGCTATGTGTAGGCAGCACAGGAATGCCAAAGCCACAACTGTATAGCACACAACTTTCATTTTTGAAAAGGCAACTAAAAACTTCACAGCTGTTTCTGTCACTTTGGATTTGTTGCTTTTTTCTTCCTTGCTCTGTCACCCAGGCTGGAATGCTATGGCACAATCTTGGCTCACTGCAACGTCCGCCTCCGGGGTTCAAGCGATTCTCTTGCCTCGGCCTCCCGAGTAGCTGAGATCACAGATGTGTGCCACCATGCCCAGGTAATTTTTTGTATTTTTAGTAGAGATTGGAGTTTCACCATGTTAGCCGGGCTAGTCTTAAACTCCTAGCCTCAAGTGATCTGCCTGCTTCAGCCTCCCGAAGTGCTGTGTGGGATTACAGGCATGAGCCACCAAGCCCGGTACTTTTTTTTTTTTTT
>NW_016109425.1:2701-4921 GCF_001604975.1 Cebus imitator | reverse complement strand
GTGATCCACCCACCTCGGCCTCCCAAAGTGCTGGGATTACAGGCTTGAGCCACCGCGCCCGGCCTTGCTATGAACATTCTTGAACAGTGAACATTTTTGTGGACATATGTTTTGATTTTTTGTGTGTAAATTATCACACATGTCGCTCATGTAAAGAGACCAGCAGGCAGGCCTTGTGTGGGCAACAAGGCCATTTATTTCGTGCTTGGGTACAGGTGGGCCAAGTCTGAGAAAGGAGTTAGGCCAAGAGGGTAGGAAAGGGGATTGGTTATATAGATTGGGGCACATGTTCAGCTAACAGTGGTAATCTATCTTGGGGAGAGAAAGGGCGTCACGGGATGCATGATCACAAGGGTAGGGGTCATTTATTACAAACAGGCGTGATCATAAGGGTAGGGATGCATGATCACAAGGGTAGGGGTCATTTATTACAAACAGGCGTGATCATAAGGGTAGGGATGCATGATCACAAGGGTAGGGGTCATTGATTACAAACAGGTATGATCAAAGGGTGAGGGGGTATTGGTTGCAAGCAGAGGGGAGGGTACAGTACATTACATAGTTACAGGGGTGGGGACTTGAGAAACCCAGTGTCCGGGGGGAAATTTTCACAAGGCTGAATAGGAACAATGTTTGCAGGTTGCAAGGGGAGAGCAATTAGTTGAGGCAGGAACAAATTGTTTCACTTCTTTCTTTGGCCACCTGGTTACTTGTGGTTACTTCAGACTTCTGACTCCTGGGGACATCCAGAGGTGTACATGCGCATCACCAAGGCTATAATGGCCAGGCTTGGACTTGGAGGCCTGACATAAATACCTAGGAGAGAAATTATTCAGATATGGGATAGGTTTATGCTTAACTTTATAAGTAAACTTGACTCTTTTATTTAAAATTATGATAAAATACACATAAAATTTACCATCTTAACTGTTTTTTGGTTGTTTTTTTTTTTTGAGATGGAGTTTCACTCTTGTTACCCAGGCTGGAGTGCAATGGCGCAATCTCGGCTCACTGCAACCTCCGCCTCCTGGGTTCAGGCAATTCTCTTGCCTCAGCCTCCTGAGTAGCTGGGACTACAGGCGCGTGCCACCATGCCCAGCTAATATTTTGTATTTTTAGTAGAGACAGGGTTTCACCTTGTTGACCAGGATGGTCTCGATCTCTTGACCTCATGATCCACCCGCCTCGGACTCCCAAAGTGCTGGGATTATAGGCGTGAGCCACCGCGCCTGGCCTAACTGTTTTTAACTATACAATGCAGTGGTATTAAGCACATCACGTTGTTGCACAACCATCACCACCAACCATCAAATATCTGCAGAACTCTTTTTTTTCTTTTTTCTTTTTTTTCAGAGATGGGGTTTCACCATGTTGGCCAGGCTGGTCTTGAACTGCTGACCTCAGGTGATCCACCCACTTTGGGATTACAGACATGAGCCACCACACCTGGCCTGCGGAACCTTTTTTTTTTTTTTTTTTTGAGATGGAGTCTCGCTCTATCGCCTGGGCTGGAGTACAGTGGCACAATCTCAGCTCACTGCAGCCTCTGCCTCCTGGGTTCAAGCAATTCTCCTGCCTTAGCCTCCTGAGTAATTGGGATTACAGGCACGTGCCACCATGCCTGGCTAAATTTTTTTGCATTGTTAGTAGAGATAAGGTTTCATTGTGTTAGCCAGGACAGTCTCGATCTCCTGACCTAGTGATTCTCCTGTCTTGGCATCCCAAAGTGCTGGGACTACAGGCCTGAGCCACCATGCCCGGCCTGCAGAACTATTTTTATCTTGCAAAATTGGAACTCTGAGTCAGGTGCCGTGGCTCACGACTGTAAACTGAGCACTTTGGGAGGCTGAAACAGGAGGATCACTTCAGCCCATGAGTTTGAGACCAGCTAGGGCGTTACAGTGAGAACTTGTCTCTATAAAAATAAAATAAAAATAGGCCAGGCATGGTGGTTCATGCCTGTAATCCCAGCATTTTGGGAGGCCTAGCTGGGCAGATTGCCTGAGCTCAGGAGTTGGAGACCAGCCTGGCCAACATGGTGAAACCCTGTTCCTACTAAAAATAAACAATTAGCTGGGTGTTGTGATGTGTGCCTGTAGTAGCAGCTACTCGAGAAGCTGAGGCAGGAGACTCACTTGAACCTGGGAGGCGGAGGTTGCAGTGAGCTGAGATCGCGCTGCTGCACTCCAGTCTGGTGACAGAGTAAGACTGTCTCAAAAA
>NW_016109425.1:0-1656 GCF_001604975.1 Cebus imitator | reverse complement strand
AAAAAGAAAAAAAAAAAACCAAGCAAACAAAATGTAAAGTGGCACCATTCTCATTCTTTTTTTAAAAAAATTGAATTATTGGCCAGGCACGATGGCTCACGCTTGTAATCCCAGCACTTTGGGAGGCCGAGGTAGGTGGATCATGAGGTCAAGAGTTCAAGACCAGCTTGGCCAACACAGTGAAACCCTGTCTCTACTAAAAATACAAAAATTAGCTGGGTGTAGTGGCGGGTGCCTGTAATCCCAGCTGCCCAGGAGGCTGAGGAAGGAGAATCACTTGAACCTGGGAGGTGGAGGTTGCAGTGAGCCACGATCGTGCCACTGTACTCCAGCTTGGGCAACAGAGCTAGACTCCGTCTCAAAAAAAAAAAGCAATTATTTTACTGATGTATAATAGGTGTACATAGATTTGGAGTACATGTGATTTATAAAGGTCAAATTGGTGTACTTTGGACATCTATTACCTTAAATATTTATCTTTTCTTTATGCTAGAAACATCCAAGCTATTCTCTTCTAGTTACTTTGAAATGGTCAAGATTACTGTAAACTACAGTCACCCTACTGATCCATCAACCACTAGGTCATATTTCTTCTATAAACCCATATGTTTGTATCCGTTCATCAACTTCGCTTCCTCCCCTCCTCCTGATACCTTGCCTGGCCTCTGGTAACCATAAATGTACTCTCTATCTTCATGAGATCCAATTTTTTAGTTTCCACATATGAGTAAGAAGAGCATGCGATATTTGCCTTTCTGTGTTTGGCTTATTTCATTTAATATAATGACCTTTAGTTCCATCCATGTTGCTACAAATGACAGGATTTCATTTTTTTTATGGCTGAATAATATTCTATTTTGTATACGTACCACATCCACATTTTCTTTACCTATTCATCCATTGATGAGCACTTTGATTCCATATTTGGGCTATTGTGAGTAATGCTGCAACAAGCGTAGGAGTGCAGATACCTCTTTGGCATATTGATTTCCTTTCTTTTGGATATATGCTCAGTAGTGGAATTGCTGGATCATATGATTGTTCTAGTTTTAGTTTTTTGAAGGAACTCCATATTGTTCTCCATTGTGGCTGTACGAATGTACATTCCCACGAACAGTGTACAAGGGTTCCCCTTTCTCCACTTTCTCGCCAGCATCCATTATTGCCTGTTGTTTTGATAAAAGCCATTTTAACTGGGGTAAGCTGATATCTCATTGCAGTTTTGATTTGCATTTCTCTAATGATTAGTGATGTTGAGCATTTCATCATGTACCTGTTGGCCAGTTCTGTGTCTTCTTTTGAGAAATTTCTATTCAGATTTTTTGCCGATTTTTAAATCAGGATTTTTTTTCTATTTGTTTGAGCTCCTTGTATATTCTGGTCACTAATTTCTTGTTAGACGGATGGTTTGCAAATATTTTCTCCCATTCTGTGGGTCATCTCTTTAGTTCGTTGATTGTTTCCTTTGCTGTGCCGCTTTTTAGCTTGATATAAGCCCACTTGTCTGTTTTCACTTTGGTTGCCTGTGCTGTTGAGGTCTTACACAAAAAAAATCTTGCCTAGACCAATGTCCTAGAGCATTTCTCCAGTTTCTTCTAATAATTTCACAGTTTCACATCTTAGACTTAGGCCTTTTTTTTTTTTTTTTTTTTTTTT
>NW_016109424.1:3409-4922 GCF_001604975.1 Cebus imitator | reverse complement strand
AGTGTTTTGCTCTTGTTGCTCAGGCTGGAGTACAATGGCACAATCTCAACTCACCACCACCTCCGCCTCCCAGGTTGGAGATTCTCCTGCCTCAGCCTCCAGAGTACCTGGGATTACAGACATGCGCCACCACGCCTGGCTAATTTTGTATTTTTAGTAGAGACTGGGTTTCTTCACGTTGGTCAGATTGGTCTCAAACTCTGACCTCAGTTGATCCACCCACCTCTGACTCCCAAAGTGCTGGCATTACAGGTGTGAGCCACCATGCCTGGCGAGTTGGCTTTATTGAAAAAAATTAATAAAATAAACCACAAGATAGACTAATAAAGAAGAAAAGAGAGAAGATCCAAGTAAATATTATTAGAAATTATGAAGGGAATGTTTCTACTGACACCACAAAAATAAAAGCAACAATTAGAAACTGTGATAAGCATCTTTATGCATACAGACTAAAAAAACTAGAAGAGATGAGTAAATTTATGGACACACACATCCTCCCAGGACTGAGCCAGAAAGAAACTGATTCTCTGAACAGGCCAATAATAACCTCCAAAATTGAATAAATAACAAACAGCCTGCCTACCAACGAAAGAAAGCCCAGGCTCAGACAGATTTACAGCTAAAGTCTACCAGATATACTAAGAAGAGCTGGTACCATATCTAGTGAAACTATTACAAAAAATAGAGAAGGAGGGATTCCTTCCCAGCTCTTTCTATAAGGCCAGCACCATTTAGATATCAAAAACAGGGAAAACACAACAAAAAAAGGAAATTTAAGGCCAACATTTTTTATGAATATCAATGCAAAAATCCTAAACAACGTACTTGGAAACCAAATCCAGTAGCACATTTAAAAACTCATCTGTCATGATCAAGTAGGCTTCAACCCCAGAATTCAAAGTTGGCAATTACAACAAACCAGAAGATAATCATGTAGTTTATCTCAATAGACACAGAAAAGACTTTGGATAAAATTCAACATTCCTTCGTATTAAAAACTCTCAATGAACTAGGTATTAAAGGAACTTACCTGTGATGGTTAATATTGAGTGTCAATTCGATTGGATTGTAAGATGCAAGGTATTGTTACTGGTGTGTCTGTGAGGGTGTTGCTAAAGGAGATTAATGTTGGAGTCAGTGGTCTAAAAGAGGCAGACCCACCCTTAGTCTTGGTGGGCACCATCTAATTAGCTGCCAGCACAGCTAAGATAAAAGCAGGCAGAGGAATCTGGAAAGACTAGACTAGATGAGTCTTCCAGCATTCAGCTTTCTCCAGTGCTAGATGCTTTCTGCCCTTAAACATCAGACTCCAAGTTCCTCAGTTTTGGACTCTTGGGCTAAAAGCTGGTTTGCCAGGGCATCTCAGGCCTTTGGCCACAGACTGAAGGTTTCACTGTTGGCTTCCCTACTTTTGAAGTTTGGGGACTCATAATGGCTTCTTTGCTCCTCAGCTTGCAGACAGCCTATTGCAGGAATTAACCTTGTGATTATGTATGTCAATACTCCTTAAAAG
>NW_016109424.1:0-1139 GCF_001604975.1 Cebus imitator | reverse complement strand
AGGATGGTCTCGATCTCTTGACCTCGTGATCCACCCGCCTCGGCCTCCCAAAGTGCTGGGATTACAGGCTTGAGCCACTGCACCTGGCCATGATTATCTATGTAACAAACCTTCACATGTACTCCCAAACTTAAAATAAAAGTTAAATAAATATACTTTAAATAGCCTCTTATGCAAAAGCTCCACATTTATTTAAATACAGAGAACAAACATATTTTTCAAAAGCTATATGGTGGTATAAATATAAATCCCATTCTTCCTTTTATTTATTTTGCATAACATAATACTTAACAACTGCTATGTTATTTTATTTAATAAGCATATCAAGCCTTAATTTGCCCATTTATACATATCTGTCACTGTGTAGAGCTACATCACCCCTTAGGATTTTCTGTGGTAAAATAAATTATAAATATCCTCTTTAATTAGTTAGATTTTCAATTTAGTGAATCATATTTAACAGTAAATGACTTAATAAATGTAGATGAACATTAAGCTAATATGTGTTTTTACTTTGTCTTATTATTGCATGTCCTAGGACTCTACTTACAAGATATAAAATAAGACCTCCTCAAAGATGACTGTAGTAAGGGTAGAAAATACACTAAGGGTATAAATAATTTTTAATAAGATGATTACTGTTCCTTATTAGTGCTTTTGCTGTAGCCATGGATCTCATCTGTGTAAGTAAATTCATGTTGTTTATAACAAGGTTTGGTTGTTCTGATAACATCTGAACTTAACAATAATAATTTTCTTGTGCTGTACTTTTATAGAAACTTTGAATTTGAAATTACAAACTACATCTAATGCCATTAAATGCCTTGAAACATGGCCTTAAACATTGTTCTAAATATTAGGCAATATTGGTCTATATTTGCCCTTTTAAATCATTATGTGAAAATACAATATCTATCATATTGGGTTTATCTCTGCAGTTCTGCAGCCTGTCAGATATTTTTGTACTAAAAGGATATACATTGAAACCAAGTATTCATTGTGACAAATGTTATATTAATACAATAAAAAATAATAAATGAAGGGCCGGGCGCCGTGGCTCAAGCCTGTAATCCCAGCACTTTGGGAGGCCGAGGCGGGTGGATCACAAGGTCAAGAGATCGAGACCATCCTGGTCAACA
>NW_016109423.1:3767-4928 GCF_001604975.1 Cebus imitator | reverse complement strand
GGTTTCACCATGTTGACCAGGATGGTCTCGATCTCTTGACCTTATGATCCACCCACCTCGGCCTCCCAAAGTGCTGGGATTACAGGCGTGAGCCACCGCGCCCGGCCACCAATGTTTTTTTTTAGATGAGTCTTGCTCTTGTTGCCCAGGTTGGAGTGCAACAGCATGATCTCAGCTCACTGCAACCTCCGCCTCCCAGGTTCAAGTGATTATCCTGCCTCAGTCCCCCGAGTAGCTGGGACTACCGGTGCGTGCCACCACGCCTGGCTAATTTTTGTATTTTTAGTAGAGATGGGGTTTCACCGTGTTAGGATGATCTTGATCTCCCAACCTCATAATCTGCCCGCCTTGGCCTCCCAAAGGGCTGGGATTACAGGCATGAGCCACTGTGCCCAGCAACCAATTTTTTAAGTGGCAAAACATTTGAACAAATACTTCACCAAAGATGGTATACAAATGGCCAATGAGTACATAAGAAGATTCTTAACATCATTACTCATTAGAGAAATGCAAGCTTCAACCACGATGAAATGCCACTGCACATTCACTAGAATGACTAAAAATAAAAAGGTTGACCTTGAGAAGTTCAGCTAGGAAATAGAAAGTATACTTAGCGTTTTAAGTTAGCAAATTTTTTAAATTTTATAGGAGTTATAATACTATGCATTTTGAAGGAGTTTACTGTATTTGTCCAGTAAAACATTTAGGATCTGTACATGGGTTATAATATTTGTCCAGGGGAAGCCAGGCATGGTGGCTCACGCCTGTAATCCCAGCACTTTGGGAGGGTGAGGCAGGCATATCACCTGAGATTGGGAGGTCAAGGCCAGACTGGCCAACATGGCGAAACCCCTCCTCTTCTAAAAAATACAAAAATTAGGCTGGGCACGGTGGCTCATGCCTGTAATCCCAGCACTTTGGGAGGCTGAGGTGGGTGGACCACGAGGTCAGGAGTTTGAATCCATCCTGGCCAACATGATGAAACCCCATCTCTACTAAAAATACAAAAATTAGCTGGGTGTGGTGGTGCATGCCTGTAACCCCAGCTACTTGGGAGGCTGAGGCATTAGAATTGCTTGAACCCAGGAGGTGGAGGTTGCAGTGAGCTTAGATTGTGCCACTGCACTCCAGCCTGGGTGATAGAGCGAGTCTCTCTCTCAA
>NW_016109423.1:0-1312 GCF_001604975.1 Cebus imitator | reverse complement strand
TCACGAGGTTGGGAGATCAAGGCCATCCTGGCCAACATGGTGAAACCCCGTCTCTACTAAAATACCAAAAAAGAAAAAAAAAAAAAGAAGAAGAAAAGAAAAAAAATTAGCTGAGTGTGGTGGTGCATGCCTGTAGTCCCACTGAGGCAGGGAAGTTTGCAACCTGGGCAGCGGAGGTTGCAGTGAGCCGAGATTGCGCCACTGCAGTCTAGCTTGGCAACAGAGCAAGACTTCGTCTAAAAAAATCGAAATAAAAAAATTTTTTTTGAAGTGCCTAGGCTGGGTGTGGTAGCTCCTGCCTGTAATCCAGCACTTTAGGAGGCTGAGGCAGGAGGATCGCTTGAGCCCAGGAGCTCAAGACTAGCCTGGGCAACATAGTAAGATCCACTGTCTACAAAAAAAAAAGAAAATTAAGAATTAGCTGGGTATGATAACATGCACTTGTAGTCCTGGCTACTACTTGGGAGGCTGAGATGGGAAGATCACTTGAGCCCAGGAGATCAAGGCTACAGTGGGCTATGATTGTGCCACTGCACTCCAGGCTGGGCAACGGAGTGAGATCCTGTCTCAAAATTAAAAAAAAAAATACTGCCTATAAAAATCACTAGACATATAGAGACTCATTGATGTAAAGGGATTGGCTGAAAGCAATTGAAACATTTTTTATTTTGCTTTCTGTGATGATTACAATGCTCATCTAATCTTAAAAACAAATTAGAACACAGCTGGGATGAAGCTGGGGGTAAAGCTGGGGCTGGAATTCAGTCAGATGACATTTCGTTGGAGAAGTGATTTAGCCTTCCTGAACTTTCTTTTCTGCGTATGTAAACAGAAGTATTAATAATAATAGTACCACCTCCTAAGACTATTCTGAGGTTAAAGGAAAAATTCTCCATAGAGTGCTCAGCACACAGTACCTCACGCGCAGTAATCATTCAGTGTGGCATCGGGATTGTCACTGGCTGAGAGTGCACAGAACTAGCATCAGATTTTTATAACAGCTTTATTGAGGTATAATTGACGTACAATAAGCAGCAACTATTTAAATTTTACAATTTGGTATGTTTGACACATGTATACATCCCTGAAACCTTTGCCCCAAAGATCATGAACATATCCATCACCTCTAAAAGTCCTTATCTATGTCTGTATCTCATTTCTTTTTACTGCTGAGTAATAGTTCTTTTTTTTGAGTCAGAGTTTCACTCTTGTTACCCAGGCTGGAGTGCAATGGCGCGATCTCGGCTCACCGCAACCTCTGCCTCCTGGGTTCAGGCAATTCTCCTGCCTCAGCCTCCTGAGTAGCTGGGAT
>NW_016109422.1:2939-4933 GCF_001604975.1 Cebus imitator | reverse complement strand
GCGGGTGGATCACGAGGTCAAGAGATCGAGACCATCCTGGTCAACATGGTGAAACCCCGTCTCTACTAAAACTACAAAAAATTAGCTGGGCATGGTGGCGCGTGCCTGTAATCCCAGCGACTCAGGAGGCTGGGGCAGGAGAATTGCCTGAACCCGGGAGGCGGAGGTTGCCGGGAGGCGGAGGTTGCCGTGAGCCGAGATGGCGCCATTGCACTCCAGCCTGGGTAACAAGAGTGAAACTCCGTCTCAACAAAAAAAAAAAGAAGAAGAGGTTTCACCATGTTATCCAGGCTGGCCTCCAACTCCCGACCTCAGGTGATCTGCTCACCTTGGCCTCCCAAAGTGCTGGGATTATAGGCGTGAGCCACTGTGCCTGGCCAATGGCTGGCTTTTCAAGACAGCAGATTTCATAAGGCCAAATTCCTGAAACAATGTTAGAATTGATTTTTTTTCCATTTATTTATTTTATTGCATTTTAGGTTTTGGGGTACATGTGAAGAACATGCAAGATTGTTGGTTTATCACCGATTAGGGGAAAAGCAGTGTTCTCTGGCAGCTAGCAAGGTTCACCAGGAGGAAGTCATGGCCGACTAAACTCATTTCCTTTACAATACTCAACAGCGGCTTATTGGGAGAAGTCATTCATTTGTTTGGTCTTTCACACCTGCATGCACTCAGGGTCCACTTGGCAGGTAATTACTGAGCACTTATTTTGTTTAAAGCCCTATGGTTGGATGACATCTAGTGATAAATATATTGCAATCCCTGCCCCCTAAAGAGCTTTCTTTTTAATGAAGGAGACAACCACCTACACAGATGACTATAGTGCAATAAAGTACTCCCTATGTGCCACAAAGTGATATAAACAAATAGACCATCCTTTTTAGCAAGGAATGAAAATGTTACAACTCCTATATATATATTTTTTATCTCATCTTTCAAATTTTTATCTATTTTGTGTATGTTTTATATTGGCAAAGTCTCTCATGATCTTGTGGACTGTTGGGGCTCAGGACATATCGCCCCAAAATATGACCTAAGGAGACCAGAATATGCCACCCCAAAATATACTTCTGTGGCATATTTCGAGCTGGTTATTCTGAGAAACTGCAGACACAGGCGTAGCGCTGAAAAGCTGTCCTTTGTTAAAGAAATTTGCATCTGTAAAGGAAATCTACGTTAGTAAAAGTGTCTATGTCAGGGAGAGAGTTGCTCCAGACAACTTTTATTGCCCAAGGGACTTTTTATCTGCACAGCAAGACAGCTTTTGTTCATCATATATTTCCTTCCCTCGCCCTTCCGCTGGTGGTCACCACCTCCCCGCAGCCCTGGCTCGTCTTTCTTTGTGTAGCTCAGGACGCTGTATCAGCTTTAATGATTTGACCCTTGAGTCTCATATTCTGTGGGACTCTCATGTGTACATATGCAATTACACATGGTTTTTCTCCTGTTAATCTGGTTTATGTCAAATTAATTCATAGTCCAGCCGAAGGACCTAGAAGGTGGGGGGAGCCCTGTTTTACTTCCTTACAGTTGGTGCCCAGTGTAGGTCATCTCTGTCTGGGACCGGCTTGCTCTGGGACTGCTGCAGCTACAGGATCCTGGGATCCCTGAGAAAACACCGGCCACAGGTAACATATTGTACCAAATTAGGCTCCTGGATCTGTGCCTGCAGAGTCTGGTCAGAATGAGAGCAGTGGCTGGGTTTGGGGGCTCGTGCCTGTAATCCCAGTGCTTTGGGAGACCCAGGTGGGAGGATTGCTTGAGACTAGGTGTTTGAGACCAGCCTAAGCAACATATGGAGGCCACGTCTCCACTCACACACACACAAATTTAGCTGGATGTGGTGGTGCATACCTGCAGTCTCAGCTACTTGGGAGGCTGAGGCAGGAGGATCGCTTGAGTCCAGGAGTTTGAGGCTGCAGTGAGCAATGATTGCACCACTGCATTCCAGCCTGGATGACAGAGAGAGAGAGGCCCCATCTCAAAAAAAA
>NW_016109422.1:0-1319 GCF_001604975.1 Cebus imitator | reverse complement strand
ATGATTAGTCTTAGGGACCCGTTTAGCAGGATTAAAAGCAGAAATCAAGTTTAGAACCAAGTTAAATTTCTTTAAATTGACGTAAATTTCTCTTCACAGCTCCCTGGTCCTGATCTTCTGGAAGATCTTTGGAGCTCTGGGCTCCTGATTTAAAACTTCCCTCCTCCAAAGCCCACTCCCATTTTCTCAGTGAATTCCTTTAGCTCAGGAGGGAAGCATTTGCAGGAAACGTGTTTGAATTGAATCCTGATGTTGGGGTACCCATTAGTTATTAACCCTTTCCCTCCCATGGATAGCTATCGCTTTCCTATAGTCTTTTTTTTTTTTTCTTCCCTAAGAACTTTGACTTTCCGACCAGGGGGGACACATGGGTTATTGGGCGTGTGTGTGCAGGTGGCCAGCCAAAAGGTTGGAAACCTCCAAGAATGTGTCTGGACAGAAACATGGGTGCAGCCCATTGCCAGCTGGCATGCCAACGGTTGCCAGCTCAGGGCGTTGTCTCAGGCTTTCTTTCCATGGCTGTCTTTGGGAGTGGCCCTGGATTGTGAAGGGGCTGCATCTTTTTTTGTCTGTCTTTGAAGACGCCTCAGGCATCCATGCCATGGTTCAGCGGTGAAAAGCATGTTTGTTTTGGTCTTGAGTCACTTGCTAGGTATATCTCCGGTTTAGAGCTTTGCTTTATATAGCGCATGATAGGAACTTTTTCTTTAGCCCTTCCCTCCTGAGCTAAAGCGGAACTGCGTACTCAGAAAGAAAATAGTTAATTAAAATCTTTCCAATAGCTCTAAATCTAGAACAGAGGAATATTTTGATTTCCATCCTAGTTGGAAATCTGCTTCCTGTTATAAAGGAGCAAACCAAAGATAATTCATTCGGATGGACGGGTTAGCTCCGTGACATTCAGGCTGCACCCCAGTTCTTAAGGGAGTTAAAAACAACTGTCCTTGTCTTACACATTGAGGCTTTATCACAACAGGATGTCCCACTAGAAGCAACTCAAAGCCCACCTAGCCTTCTTACCAGTTCCCAAACCTCACCTGTTCATCTCAAGATGCTTGTAGAAACTTCAACAAATCAGAACACTGGAAACAAAACTGTCTTGCATTTACGAAAAAGAAGGAAAAAATTTAAATAGTAATTATCCTAGACTTCTGGTAATAGGCAAATATGACCCCCCAAAACTCCTTCCTGTTGAAAACTTGAATTCTTTCTCTGTGCTTTTGAGAGGTACATTTTCTAACCTGTCTTATCTAAGAACCATCCTTTCTGAAGTGCAAACTTCAGGGAAATGATTCTCAGGTTTAAAAAAAAAAAAAAAA
>NW_016109421.1:3796-4933 GCF_001604975.1 Cebus imitator | reverse complement strand
AAACAGAAAGACTACAACAAGTTCTCCAAACACTTGGAAACTAAACATCACACTTGTCATGAATACAGTGACTTGAATGCCTGAATGTAGATGAAAATATAGCGTATCAAAACTTGTGGCAGGGAACAGTAGTTCACGCTTGTAATTCTAGCACTTTGGGAGGCTAAGGCTGGCAGATCACCTGAGGTCAGGAGTTCAGGACCAGCATGGACAACATGGCAAAACCACGTCTCTACTTAAAATACAAAAATTAGCCAGGCATGGTGGCGCATGCCTGTAATCCCGGCTACTCAGGAGGCTGAGGAATGAGAATTGCTTGAACCCGGGAGGTGGAGGTTGCAGTGAGCCAAGATTGTGCCACTGCACTTCAGCCTGGGTGACAGTGAGACTCCATCTCAAAACAAACAAAAAACTTTATTATACTATATGAATTTCATACAATTTTCATGTGTTATGAAATAACATTCTTCCTTACATTATTTTTCAACCATTTAAAAATGTAAAAACCATTCTGTATGGCTGGTAGGCCATATCAAAACCAGTGACAAGCTAGATTTAGCTCACAGGCCGATTTGTCAACCTCTAGTCTAAACTACAAGAAAGCTTTACTGGAAGAAATAATATAGAAAATTTGAAGAATACAATTCGATTATCACTCTCCTAACACTCCCCATCCCAATTCCTAATTTCTCAGCACGCTATTTGGCTGATATAGACCTCAATGGGTGGTCAATTCTATAATGTTGTCTTGACAGATTTTAATGGTGCTAGCCCTTTCTAAACTAAAATCTACTTTATGCCTTTTAAGGAAAAAGCCTTCGGTTCCAATAACTTTTAAAAAATTAGCAGTACATTTTCTTAATTTATGTACATATATTTAAAAATTTCAACCGGGCATGGTGGCTCACACCTGTAATCCCAGTACTTTGGGAGGCTGAGGAGGGTGGATCACTTGAGGTCTGAAGTTTCAGATCAGCCTGGCCAACATGGTGAAACCCTGTCTCTACTAAAAATACAAAAAATTAGCCGGGCGTGGTGGTGGCTGCCTATAATCCCAGCTACTCGGGAGGCTGAGGCTGGAGAATCATTTGAACCCAGCAGGTGGAGGTTGCAGTTAGCCAAGACCACGCCATCGTA
>NW_016109421.1:0-1916 GCF_001604975.1 Cebus imitator | reverse complement strand
TTGAGACAGAGTCTCCATCTGTCACCCAGGCTGGAGTACAGTGGCATGATCTCAAGCTCACTGCAACCTCCGCCTTCCGCGTTCAAGTGATTCTTGTGCCTCAGCCTCCCGTGCAGCTGGGATTACAGGGATGTGCCACCATGCCCGGCTGATTTTTGTATTTTTAGTAGAGATGGGGTTTCACCATATTGGCCAGGCTGGTCTCGAACTCCTGACCTCAAGTGATCCATACACTTTGGCCTCCCAAAGTGCTGGGATTACAGGCATGAATCACCACATCCAGCTGTCTTTCTGTTTTTGATTTCTACTTTGATTCTATTATGAGAATATACTCTATATGATTTCAATGCTTTTACATTTGTTGAGGTTTGTTTTATGACCTGGGATGTAGTCAATCTTGGTGACTGTTACATGTGCACTTGAAAAGAAAGTATGTTACACTGCTGTTGGGTGGAGCATTCTGTAAATGGCAATTAAATCTGGTTGATTGGTGGTGTTACTTCTTCTATATCTTTGCTGATTTTCTGTCTACTGGTTCTATCAACTACTGAAGTGGGGGTACTGACATTCTCAGTTGTAATTGTGGGCTTGGGTTTGTCTGTTTCTCAATTCAGTTGTGTTGGGTTTTGCTTTGTGTTCTCTGAAGCTCTGTTATTTGGTGCATACACATTTAAAATTGCTATGCCTTCTTGGTAGATTGACCCTTTGTATCATTCTGTAATGTTTCTTTTGGTCCCTGGTCATTTTCTTTGCTGTGATATCTAATTATCTGATATTGGTATAGCCACTCCAGTTTTCTTTTGATTGGTGTCTGCATGACAATTTTTCCATCCATTTACTTTTTCTTTTAGATATGGTCTTGCTCTGTCACGCAGGCTGGAGTGCAGCGGCACAATCATAGCTCACCATAACCTCCAATTCCTAGGCTCAAGCAATCCTCCTGCCTCAGCCACCCAGGTTGCTAGAACTATAGGTGTGCACTACCATGCCTGGTTAATTTTCCATTTACCTTTAAACTCACTATCATCACTTTTAATTGGAATAGAGTAAAATGTGTCTACTCCATCCTGTCTGGAATGGGAAGTTTACTCTCTGCACTGTTTTTGCAACTCCTGTCTAAATTATCTCAAAATCTCTTAACTCAAAATAAAAAATTAACTTAAAATTTAAAAATTAACTATTAAGAAAGCAAGTATATGATAAAAAGGGCAATTTATTAATGTTCCTAACATATCTGGAAAGTATTAATTTGAGAAACAGAGAGAATCAACCTATCATCTTGTGAGATTTTCACTTACTATACTCTTCCAGAGCAAGGAAACAAACAGGCTAAGAAACAGGTAAAATTTACAAGCCTGGAGGTAATTGGGAGACTGACTCCCTATCTGTGGGCCCAGAAGAAAGCAAATCACTTTGTAATAAGGACGTATCTATTTTTCCTCAAAAGATAAATATTCACCACACCTGGTGTTCCTGATTTTGCTTTGGGAAAGGGGAGCTGTTTTCCCAGTCCTTGCATTTTCTATTCTCCCTGCCTGTATTTTAGTCATTTCACTACTTGTTAGCATTCCTAAAGGTTAACAGAATTTAAAATGTGTACCTCAAGAAGAAATAAAATGCTAATCAATTAGTTACAACACTTGTTAGTTCTGTAAAAGCAATGATGAGTGAGAAATCTGGAAAGTACTGACTAAAATGTGGCTTTCTGAGAATTAGTTGAGTTTAGTTATTTATGCTGTTCATGCTCCAGTAACTGCCCCAGGAAGCCAGATTTGGATACAGATAGTACCTGAGTCATTTGAGATAAATCAACAAGCTACCCCTGAATTGTTTTAAATGCTAACGAAAGAGATCACTAAAAGATCTAAGTCATGGATGGAATACCTCCCCTTGGCCCTAGAAAACCAAAAACATCC